>NC_057803.1:616524138-616525649 GCF_018294505.1 Triticum aestivum | reverse complement strand
CTATCATTCCACCACATAATCAGGTTATCTCACCATCATATGAACACATCAAACTTCGAAGCTCACCTGTATCTTGCCTTGCATGCAATATAACATTCACTAATGCTTATATAAACATGACATGAGAAAACTACTCAAGCAAACATGCAAAACACTCATCATATCAAAGGTTCAAACATGCTTGCCTGGTTCGGAGTAGTCGAAGTCTAGCTCGGCGAAGTTTGCGGTTCCGTCACCTCCTTCGGTATCTACGGTATAAAAAAATCGGATACTAACGTGAATACCGTGCGTGCATAAAAATTGTTCCAAATATTTTTCAAATAAATATGATAAAAAACTAGACAGAAAAATAAAGATGACAGAAAAAGAATCAACTAAAAATCATCTTTGGTTTAAAAGTTATTAAGATTTTAGTCCAGGGACTCATCTGTGATGAAACAGAAAATTTACAGGGGCTAGTTTAGAAAAACAGAAAACACTTCGGTTAAAAATACGCCAGCCCAAAGGGAAAACGTACTTTGCCCGAAGGCGCTTTCAGAAAACGTTTCAAATAGAAGAGGAGGGGCTGACGAGGGGGTCCCACCCGTCGGGTTTAAAAATTTGAAAAAGAAACAGAGCACACCGGCGCCCGAGGATTGCGGTGGTCGCCGGCGTCGATCCACGGCGAGGTAGGGGAAACTGAGAGTACCTACGGGTTCACGGAGCTCTTCCGCGTCTGTGGGTGGTGGAGTTGGTCGTCGGCGAGCACCACATCGAGGGCTGCAGACGCCAAATTGAGGCTAGGGTCAGAAGAGTGGGAGCACTAGGAGGCTACTGGCAAGGTTTGGGAGGCGGGGGTGCCCTCACTGGAGCGAATCGTGCCGGAGCCCGAAGCGGATCGGGGCGGCTGGAGTTGGGGAAGAAGGCTCTCCCGAGGCCCTCCGATGAGCGTGGCGAGGTTCTGAGGAGAGGAGGTGAGGTGCTGGGTTGAGGACGAGCTCGGGGTCGCTATTTATATTCGGCCCGAGGCGGTTGCCGAGAACGGGATAACTCCGACGAGCGATTACGACGAGGCAGTGGTCGGGCTGGAGGTTTAGGTGATTGGGCATCATCGTGTTGGTCCACTGGTTCTGTTCAAGGGCTAAACTTGGTATGACTAGGGTGATACTCCAAGCTCTCGTCGGAACGGCCTCACGGGCACGTCAGCGGCAGGGAGCGTGCTCTGTGCTTTCCAGGCCACGACGACGGCTCTGCAACACGTACAGGGAAGGGGACGGCCACGCGGAGGCTCTTGGAGGATTGGGCGGTGCTGGACGGCGCCGTTCCACACTGAGCCTCTCTGGCGGCCGCAGCAAGTGTTGCTGTCGCCGCTCACGGGGGCGATGTACCCCTGCCAGCTCACCGCCGACGCTCGCAACCGTCCAGGCAACCGTGCGGCGCGATGGATAAGGAGGGGAGCAGTGAGCAAGGCGCCAACGCGCGCACTGGCGAGATCGACGCCAAGTTCTGAAGAAAACGACACCGACGACTGA
>NC_057803.1:616384464-616520271 GCF_018294505.1 Triticum aestivum | reverse complement strand
CGATGAGATCAGCCCTCTTTGATGCAAAACAAAGCCTGGATGATCTATCATGCAAGATGCTTGCGTAGTGCTAGGCCTTTCCATTTCGCTAGTTAACTCAATGCACTCTCGTGCATATATAAGCAAATGCTAATTTTCTACCATGTCGTTTTCGCCTGTCTCTCTGCATGTGCGTGGTCTCGAAAAGCATAAAGATTGCTTGTTTGGTTAATTGTCTGGATAGATGAGTTGATGCAATCAAAACATACTCACTGTGAGCATGTACAATCTAAGACAGCCTTATCATATACACCATCTTTTACAATAGGTAGAATTGTCTTATCTTATTACCAAGAGATCATCTTTTAGCGAAGAAAAGGTACTCTTATTTATTTCTCCTCGAACTCGACAATTATCCTAAGTGACATTGCTAAGACCACACCACTATGCCCGAACTTAAGACATATACCATATGTGCATCACCTTCTTCACATCTGATTACCCATGCATATGTGTCCATGTTAGAAATAATCTTGATGATACACATAATTAGATCCCCCTCCCACGAGCGACGCGGAGGGGAAACCCTAGCCGCCAACCCCCGGGCCCCCTCCCCCCACCTCTCCCCTCGCCGCCGCCGGCTCGCGCGGAAGGGCGAAGCCCTGTCTGCGTCGGCGGCGGCGGGGCCTGTCTTCCCCTGCTCCGACGGTGGCTGGCGCGGGCCGGCGAGGTCGAGCGGCGGCGTGGCGCTACAATGGGTGCAGCGGCGGGCGGCGGGGCCGGTGCCTGGCTGCGTGGGCGGCGTGCCGGCGACGGACATGGAGCTGGCTCCGAGGGTCTTCCCGTTGGCCCCTTGAGAGGGATCTGAAGCGATGGCCTCCTCCCCGGTGCCTCTTCCTGCCCCGCCCGTCTGCATTGCCGGCATCCGTATGCCTGGCTCTGGCAGTCGGTTGGGGAGGGAGGGTTGGATGGGCATGGACCGGGGGAAACCCTTGGCTGGCTGCTGCGGCCACGATGTCGGCGGCACTTCGGCGTCGTTCTCCTCTGGTGGCGGCATCAAGGTCCTTCCCTCCGCGACCTGGGCGAAAGCCCAAACTCTATGGTTGGGTGGTGATGACGCACCGGTGCCATTATTCTTCTTGAAGGAACCACCTTTGCTCGGCGGAGGGGCGGTTGAGGCTTCGATGCATGTGGGGGGGGGGGGGGGGCGCAGTCTTCATGAGCAATGTTCCTGCCCGGCTGCTTTCGGTTGACGTTGATCCGGCAGTGGCGGTGGCGATGTATGGGGTGTGGCGCTGCGACGGGAGGTGGGCGTGTTGTTGTCTTCTCCCCGGCTTTCGTTGGTTTTGGCCTTCCACTTGGGGTGAGCGGCTTTACCTGCCGACGGCGTGGCGCCCTACGGTCCGAGCTGAGAGGGCAGGGGGCCTTCTTCGGAGGTAGAGACAACTAGTTGATCGACCATGGGCCTCGGTGGAGTTGACGGAGCGTGGCCTCCTCCGACTGCGAGTCACTGCTATGTCTTTGTCGCGTCGTGTGCAGGATCGGGTTCACCGAGGGCCTCGATGCTCAGGCTTGCTTGTTGCATTCGACGCTCGTTTGTTGCTCGTTCGGTGTCTTGTATCTTTACCGTTCTTGCTCTTTTCTTTTCCCTTTGTTGTATGGCCGGTTGTATGCTTGGAGTGTTGCTTTATAATATGAAGCGGGGGAAACCCTTTATCATCAAAATAATCTTGATTAAAACTTCTCTATAATAAATAATCTTAATTATATGGTTCTCGGCATGGATGGTGCTATGTATCACCTATAGCAAGCGGTCACTACCTTTCCTAGCTATGCCTATATCTCTGCTTGTGTTTATTTTGTTTTATTATAGAAAAAATTTCTAAACTATGGTAGGTCAAAATTTCATTTTCCACATTTAACAAAAACACTGAAAATGTTATCGTGTATTTAAGAAAATCAAAATGTATCAAAAACAGTTCATTGTGTGTTATAAAAATGGTCACCGTATATTAAAAAAAATCATACATTGTGCAATTTAAAAGGTCATGTGTAATGTTCATTTTAAATGAACTGGAGATATAAATAAATAATCAAAAGAAAAGTAAAAAATATAATAAATTGAAAAAAGAAGAGAAGAACAACGAACACAAGAAAAGAGGGTAACAGGAAAAGGATGAAATAATAAAAAAAATAAAAGAGGGTAACAGGAAAAGGATGAAATAATAAAAATAAATAAAGAAATAATTTAATACAAAACATAACCCGGAAGAAACAAGACACAAAAACCTCGCGGAAACAAGGAAAGATAAAACCAGAAGCAAAGAAAAACAGGGTGGGGGCAAGAAGAGAGCGCCCATTTCATGAACTGGAAAGAAAACCACCCCATCATAGCAGTTGCCCCTAGGGTCGTGATCCTTGTTGGTTGTTCTGCAGGCGAGTGCAAGCTAGTGCTCGGTATAAATGATATATAGCAGTTGCCCCTCGGTAGTGCGTTTGTTTTGTAGGCCTGTTGTTCCAGCTTCGGGTCGTAGTCGATAGTACGTAGGGCCGGTCATACATACAAATCCTATCCATATATATAAGCTAAGCCTAAGCTAGGCAAGGCAAGCAGCTAGCAAGCCAGGGTTACACGCACGATCCATCCATCTCGTGCCCTAGCTACTGCGTACCTAGCTAGCTCTGCGATGGCCGACGGCAAGCTGGATCCTCCCGCCGGCTACGCCTTCGACCCAGCCGAGCACGAGCTGATTACCAAGTTCCTCCGCCCACGGATCGCCGACGCCTTCTTCGCCAGCCGCCTCATCCACGAGTTCGACGCCTACTCCGCCGCCCCCGGCGACCTCGTCGAGATGTATCAACACGCGCAAGGAACGGACAAGGGCGACGGGAAAGGGGGCGTCTGGTACTTCTTCACCCCTGCCCGTCGTTACCAGACCAAAGGCGGCCGCGGTGGCGGGAGGCGGCAGCGCGGCGTGGCCGACGCTGGCGAGGGTTACTACTAGCACTCGGAGAAGGGCGGGATCCCCGTGCTAGACAACCAAAGTAAACTCGTAGGCCATAGACGAAACCTCAGCTACGTCAAGAAGTTGCCGGGAGAGAAAGAGAGGATCAGGATCGGCTGGTGCATGGCCGAGTACAGCCTCCACGCCGACGACAAGCAAGACGACCTGGTGCTCTGCAAGGTCTGCCTGTCTCGTCACAGGAGGGACGTGGATTTTTAGAACAGCTGCACCCCGGCCCTGGTATCCTGGTTGTCCAATATTGCTTTAAGATCTGTGCAACACAACTAACTTTTCGTATGAAAATTTCTCTTTTTTGTTTCTCTCACATAAAAGATGTCTTGAAGTTCAAACCTTTGCAGCGTGGCAAAGCTTTCCATCTTGAATCTAGGATAAATCTTTCAGAATTTTTTGTCAAACATAAATATACAAAAAATGATTTTTTACATTAAAAAAATCGTTTTTGTATATTTATATTTGACAAAAAAATCTAAAAGATTTATCCTAGATTCTAGATAGAAAACTTTGCTACGCTGCAAAGGTTTGAACTTTAAAAAATGTTCTATGTGAGAGAAACAAAAAAGAAAAATGTGTTTGCACGAATCGCGATGCGCAGAATGGATGGCTAGATAGAGAGGGCCCCGGTGCAGCTGTGCTATTTTATATTTTCGGTCACAGGAGCGAGACCACATACGACGAGGTAATCAATGCTCCCGGTTCCAGGAAAAGGAAGGCCGCCGACGTCCAGCACCCGGATGCTCCACGTCCCCAAACCCCACGCCACCAGGAACCGCCGATCGTCCAACAACCCGGGATGCTTCACGAGTATGGGCGCTGGTTCATGTCCGACGAAGGTGAGACAATGTTGCCGCCCGGAGCAGTGGACGACGGCAGCATGGATCCAGGCGGGTTCTTCACCGACGACATGCTTGAAGTATTTCCAGCGCTCCATGCTGAGGTGGCGGATGGGTTCTTGCCCGGCAAACTCGACAACGTCCAGGAAAGCGGGCCACACAATGAGGCGGCAGAGGATGATGACGGCGGGTTCCAGTACACGTTGGACGAGCTGCTCGGCCTCTGCGACGACACGGCTGTGGCATGCCCTACGCCAGCGCCAACGATCGTCTCCTCTGAGAGTGGATCGTTCCACCACGTGAGGGCCGAATGTACCTTGGAAGACTGCGAACTCTTCAGCCAGTAGATGATGCAGGATAGAAGATAGTGTAGCTCAATGCTATACTTAGCTAGCTAGTGTAGCTTTGATGTATGTCGTGAACAAGCAAGATATTGTTGATTGTATTGTGATGAACAAGGCAGCAATTCATGTGCCCCAGATTAATTGATTATTCTTTTGTTATATGTTGACTTTCTCTGTTCTTAAGCTTGAAATCTTGACTAGTTAATAAAGCATGGATGATGAGATCAGCGCACTTTGATGCTCCATCATGCGTGGTAGATGTAAGAAGATGTAGCTAGCATGATGCTTCTATAGTGTTTTGCTTTTCCATTTTGTGAGTTAACCGTATGCATATACTCTCGTCCATCAGCACATGATAATTTTCTACTAAGCAGTTTTTGCCAGTTTCTCTGTATGTGCATACTCTCGAAATGTATAAACATTGTTTGTTTGATTAATTTTTTTTTTGAAAAGGAGGATTATCCCTGGCCTCTGTATCAAAGTGATGCAGGCAGCTTCTTTATTAAGCAAAGTGACCGAAAAGATTGTGTTCCAGAATAAGCTCGCTAAAAACGAAAGAAAAATAAAAAAATATATAATATGCCACAACCGGTAAAAATAGAACGGGATAACTAAATACATTCGTGGAAGTCGTGGCAAAAATAACAATCTATTTTCGAGTGTTAATTGTCTTTTTTTTGCCACGAATGTCATTACTTGATGAAACCTGGCAGGCACTTAAAATATTTGCCATTCTTTGCCACCAACTATTTTTTTTAAAAAATTTACTGTTCATGGCGGTATCATAAGAGCTAAAATTCGGATGGGCACTTCCGACACTTCTATCATAAATGCAAGTGACATTGACATACAGGTGATTTTTTTCGAACATTTGGTATCTTATTTGCATTTTTTGGATTTAGTATGAATTAGTTAAGAAGTTTTCAAATTGACGGTCAAGCGGTCAAAGCCAAAAGCGCAAAAGTGCAAGACCCCAAAGTGGGTTAGGCAAGACCATGTGTTTTGAGAAACTGTGGGCAGTTCTGACGACGGGGACACAACTAAGGGTATAAAGCCAATTATCCCATTTTATAAACACACAATGAACACTTTTTTGATATATGATGATTATTTTCTTAAATACATGATAACATTTTCAAGTTAATTTTTGTTATTTGACACATTCGATATTTAACTTCTAAATCACTCTGCCTGCTAGCTTGCATCAAAACACGCTGATGGCATTATCCAATTTCTAGTTCATCAAGTATTTATTTCATTCTTAAGATAGAGAGACTGAATTAGTAGCCATTGCTAGCAAATAAACTAGCAGCAGATCCATGTTTTTAGGCCAAGGTTGGCCAATAACTAACTTTTTATATGATTTTTTGGCCAAACATGTCTCCTTTTGTTTTACAATTTTTTGCTATAATATATAGAAGGTTGGGAAATCTCAGGGTGGGTTGTGACACATCTGTACACCCTTCTCGAAAAACTCTTTTAACAAACGCACCGCTGGGAGGCAAATACTATATATCACTTGTACCGATCAATAGCTAGCACACGCCTGTAGAACAACTGAGAGCAGCCATCGCCCGATAAGCACACGTTCATGCAACGCTAGATCTCTTGTTCCTTTTCCTCCCTGATTTTTTTTACGATTTCATAATTTCCCTTGTTTTCGGCAGGTTTTTTGTGTCTGGTTTCTTCTGTGTTTTTTTTGCATTATATTTTTTCTTGATTTTCTTTTATTAGTTTTCGTTTTCTTCATTTCCCCTTTTCTTGTTTTCCTTTGTTTTCACTTTTTCCTCGTACTTTATTTTTCTTTTCACTTACTTTCTTTTTTATTTAGAAAATAAACATTACACATGACATTTTATCATATAATTTACATATTTTAAACACATGATGGATACTTTTTAACGCACAATTAATATTTTTTAAATGATGGCTATTTTTAAATACAGATAATATTTTTCAAGTGTATTTTCTGTCTTACTTGATATATGATTCTTTTCACAATTATCTAAATATCTTTTCAAAATCATGGCCACTTTAATAGATATATGAATAGTTTCTAAAATATATGAACACTATATTTAAATTCATGAAATTTCTTTTATAAATAAATGATTTTTGGAAAATAAATGAATTTTTTTTCTATATAGGTCAATCGGTTTTGATAGTACAAGAACATTTTATTTAGAATAGTAAAATAAATTTTCAGTTGTATTAGATATTCTCAAATGAGTTAGCAATTTTTATTTACGCAAACTATTTTGTCAAATGCGCAAAAATAAAACTTGAATAAAATACTTTAGAAATATTTTGTGCATAGTATGATAAAATAAAAATAAGGAGAGAAAAAGGAAAACAACCAAGTAAAAATATATAAAAAGAAAAGAAAAGGGCGAAAACAACGTAAAGTCACAACAAAAATTGTATCAACCAGGACCACCCCACTGTGTGGGTGTTGTAGGTGAAAGGTTGTAAAACGTAGGTTTCGGGGGAACTGGCTCAAACCTCAAAGGGGTGGCCTATCACATATATATAATGATGACATACAAGTCCAATGCCGATAAGGTATGGTTTACACAGTAGGGCTACAATACGTAGTCTAACACCCTCCCTCAATCTCAACTCACTCCTGAAGTATCTAGGAGGTTGAGATTGCGCCTACAGACCTCAAACATGGGAGAAGGTAGAGGCTTGGTGAAGATGTCCGCAAGTTGATCTTTTGAAGAGATAAACCTGACTTGTAGTAGCTTCTGTGCAACACGTTCCCTCACAAAATGATAGTCAATCTCAATGTGTTTAGTCCGTGGATGGAACACCGGGTTTGACGACAGAAACGTAGCACCGATGTTGTCACACCAAAGGACCGAAGGATGTGGCTGAGCACCTCCTAGCTCTCGAAGTAGGGACTCAATACATATAAGTTCAGCAGTTGCAATGGCAACCGACTTGTACTCAGCTTCTGTGTTGCTGCGAGAAACAGTGGCTTGCTTGTGTGCACTCCAGGCGATCAGATTTGGACCCAAGAACACAGCATGTCCCCCGTGGATCGCCTGTCATCTGGACACCCAGCCCAATAGTCATCAGAGAATGCAGAAAGAACTCCGAAGGAACTGGGGCGCAGGTGAAGACCAAAGGAGACAGTGAGACGCACATAACGCAGTATGCGCTTCACAGCAAACCAGTGTAAATCAGTGAGAGCATGAAGATACGGGCACACCCTGTTAACCATGCAAAACGTAGGTTTTGGGGAAACTGACTCAACCCTCAAAGGAGTGGCCTATCACATATATATAATGATGACATACAAGTCCAATACCAATAAGGTATGGTTTACATAGTAGGGCTACAATACGAAGTATAACAAATGAAATTGTCTGTTTTCGCTGAAATGCGTATTTGGGCTTTAAAATGCCTCAGGAATTCAATTTTTGGGCTAGTTTTCACATACTAGATGCGCTTAACATGCTATCCTTTGTAACATGATATTATTGTATGATTTTACTGCTGCAGATTAATTGTTTAGCACTCTTAATCATTTAGAAAGTCATATAATAACATGTTTTAAATATTGGAACGTCTTTTTATTGAATAAGTTTATCAACATCGCTTTGTGCAAAAGATTACCTGCTGTAATCTCATGATTTTTTCATAAATCGCAGATGGCCGGAATTGTCAACAAGGAGTTTCCTGAGTTGGCCCAGACGGGGATGAACTACCTATCGTGGGCCTCGGACTGTGAGATCTTTCTCCAGGGCAAAACCCTCCTGAGGGCGATCGGTAAGGGGGCCCAACTAGCCGCCGCTGATCCCAAGTTCGAAACTGAGAATGCGCAGGCCCTGCACTTTCTCCGTCATCACCTGTCACCTACTCTGAAAGATGAGTATATGGCTGAGCGCAGTGCTTCTAGCCTTTGGACCGCTCTTAAGCAGCGGTTTGAGCGGCTGAAGTACACTGTGAAGCCACGTGCAGAGGCAGAGTGGATCCGTCTGAGGTTTGCGGACTTCAGGACGGTTGGGGAGTACAATTCGGCTCTGCATCGGATTCGTACGACT
The DNA here is from genome assembly GCF_018294505.1 of Triticum aestivum. NCBI lineage: Eukaryota > Viridiplantae > Streptophyta > Magnoliopsida > Poales > Poaceae > Triticum > Triticum aestivum. The sequence goes on along the minus strand of NC_057803.1, from coordinate 616,512,043 downwards.
CTTCGGTTGTGTGGTACTGAGATTACCGACTCCCAGAAGATTGAGAAAACCCTATCCACTTTCCACCCCGACGCGGTCCAGTACTCACGGAACTACCGCCAGGGGAACTACACGAGGTATTCAGAGTTGATTGACGTCCTCCAGGTGGCAGAGGGGCAGGATGAGGTTCTCAAAAAGAACTTCGTCGCGCAACCACTTGGGGGAGTTCTCGCTAGGAGGTGAACGCTCTCAAAGTCCGCAAGCCTCAACAGAGGAAGAGGGGCCGCAAGGGCAAGAAGAAGGGCCCTCACCCCCCCCCACCCTGACTAAGCAGAACAAGCCGGGCAAGGGAGGGCAGAGGCCTCGGGACTGCTTCCGTTGTGGCTCGGTGGAGCATTCCTTCCGCCAGTGCCGCGCACCACCGGAGGTCGTCGACGCATACAAGGCTCGGAAGGCGTGTGAGACGCACCTCGCCTTGGTTCAGGAGGCAGCACCACCGGCGCCCATGGCAGCACCCGTGATGATCGCTACGCCCTCTGCTGCGCCCATAGAGGCGACCCCCGTGGTGCCCATCGCGGCAGCTTTGGCGGTCTCTACCGACGCCCACGTCGCCATGGAGGTTGACCACATGGTCGCCTCGGCGGCGCCGCCGCCACTAGACATTGATGCTGCCTCCAAGATGATTTCTAAGGAGGATCAACTCACTAGTATGGAGATTGCTGCTGAAGTGAATGGCTTCTTCACCGAGTCCACTTAGCATACCTCTTTGGTTATCATGATTCCGTGACTTGATACAATAAAATTGAATAAATTCGATTTGGTTGTAACCTCTATGAGAGCATAAACTTATTCTTTACTTTGGCGATTGGATGACATTTATTTCATTCATTTATACCATTATTTATACATGATAGCATGTTATGTTCTGAGATGTGTGCATTTATTTTTAATGTATTTTCCTCCTCATTACATTAATTAGATGTCATATTTTAGAACACGTGTGGCGCCCGAATGGAGGAAACGTGCCTTGCCGATAGCGCCACCACTCATACCATTTTATGAGAAACTAAGTACTTTGACTCCATTAAAAAAATCTCCGGGAAGTATTATGAAAATCGCCGGCTGCGGTTCTCACATAGTTGGCTCCGGACGAGCCACTATTATACTCCCTATGGGAACAACTTTGATCATTAATGATGCGTTGTTGTATCCGGAGTCGACTCGTACTCTTTTGAGCTTTAGAGACATCCGCGCTAATGGTTTCCATGCTGAGACCGATGATGAAAACGGCAAGGAGTGCCTACTCATCACAAAGCGGGATGCAGGTGGTAAACATGTTATCGAAAGGCTTCCTTCATTTGACACAGGGCTATACTACACTAAGATAGTAGCACCGCCCGTGTACACTACCCTCAAGACCGTATTTAGAAGCTCTGAACTCTTCTGCCTCTGGCACGATAGGTTAGGCCACCCCGGACTTAGGATGACGAGAAATATAATTAACAACTCGCATGGCCATAATGTTAACGTGAAGAACTTCCCGAATCCCGATGATTTCGTATGCTCCGCATGCGCTAAGGGGAAGTTAGTCATTAGGCCATCGCCCCTCAAGGTGAGGGATGAAATCCCCGCGTTCTTGGAACGTATCCAAGGGGACATATGCGGTCCAATTCAGCCCCTCACGGGGCCGTTTCGGTACTTCATGGTGCTCATTGATGCTTCCTCTAAATGGTCCAATGTTTGCCTGCTGTCAACACGGAACCATGCCTTTGCAAAATTGATCTCACAGATCATACAAATGAGGAATAATTTCCCGGATTATCGTATAAAGTCTATTCGAATGGACAACGCCGGAGAATTTACTTCAAATGTGTTCGATGATTATTGCATGGCAATGGGAATCAAAATTGAGCACTCGGTACCGCATGTTCATACACAAAATGGACTTGCCGAGGCATTGATTAAAAGAATTAAATTCATTGCCCGTCCGCTCCTTTAGGGTTGTAATTTACCAACTACATGTTGGGGCCATGCAATGTTACACGCGGCCAATCTCATCAACTTTAGACCATCGGCCTACAACATCCACTCTCCTGTTCAGCTTGCGCAAGGGTCGGCACCGAAAATTTCCCACCTTCGTAGGTTCGGTTGCCAGGTATATGTACCAATACCACCACCTCAGCGATCGGCTATGGGCCCGCTCCGTAAGTCGGGGATATACGTTGGTTATGAGACTGTGTCCATAATCAGGTATCTGGACCCCATGACAGGTGACTGTCACACGGCTCGTTTTGCTGATTGCATTTTTGACGAGGATCTTTTCCCGACTTTAGGGGGAGAGAATCAACCCCTTGATGCTAAAAGTCGAGAAATCACGTGGCAAGCCACGGGAATCCACGCTCATGACCGGCGCACTGTTGAGACTGAGAGAGAAGTCCAAAAGATAATAGATTTGCAGTCATTAGCAAATCAACTGCCTGACCACTTTAGTGACTTAAAGACTGTGACAAAATCGCATGTGCACGCGCGCAATGCACCGGAAAGGGTTGAAATACCAAAGAAAAATGATGGTATACCCGCTCCCGTCCAAAGGCCTAAAAGGACGAGAAATCCGGCTTCTCAAATCCCAAGTACTCGGGGACGCTCGACGAAAAATGATAAGAGAGATTTATTACAGCCTATCGCCAAAGTACCCCAAAGTGAAACGGGGAGCCAGTCGAGACCTGGCACAAGTACGGAAAATTCAATGCACGAAATTCCGGACTTAAACTTTCCCATAGGGGAAACACCCAGCGGAGATGTGAGCGCACACATCGGTGCGGGAAATCTAAAGGACCTTGCTCCCATAATGGGAAATTTGGTAGAGCAAGTGTTTGCGCCGGATGCGCTCCATGACGAAATGGCCATAAATTATATTTATACGGGGGAGTCCCTGAACCGAGCAACGGTGATTGTCGACATCAACTTTGCTACGAAAATTGCCTCAATCATAGATCTTGACCCTGAGCCTAACACGCTCGCTGATTGCAAGAAAAGGTCGGATTGGAAAGATTGGCAGCAGGCAATTACTGCCGAATTATTATCTCTCAACAAAAGGAAGGTGTTCGGACCAGTTTGTCGAACTCCTCCCCACATTCGCCCTGTTGGCCATAGGTGGGTTTTTGTTCGAAAGAGAGATGAAAATAATAAGGTAGTACGGTACAAAGCAAGGCTCGTCGCTCAAGGGTTCACTCAATGACCAGGTGTCGATTTTGAGGAGACTTATTCCCCGGTCATGGATGGAGTTACCTTTAGATACTTGATCTCGATGGCAGTAAATATGGGCTTGAAAATGAAACTAATGGATGTTGTCACTGCTTACCTATATGGTAACTTGGATTCGAACATATACATGAAGGTTCCAGAAGGTATCCCTGTTCCGAACCATGATAGAGCAAACAGGGGTTTATACAGTGTTCAACTTCAAAAGGCACTGTACGGACTCAGACAGTCTGCTAGAATGTGGTACAATCGCTTAAGTGATTTCCTTCATGAGAAGGCCTACACGAGCAATAAAGATTGCCCAGGTGTTTTTATACGGCGATCCCAAGATGGATTCTGTATAATCTCGGTGTACGTGGACGATTTAAACATAATCGGTACACCTGAGGATATTGAGGAAGCGAGTTCCTACCTGATGTCGGAATTCGAAATGAAGGATTTGGGTAAAACCAAGTTTTGTCTAGGTCTGCAACTTGAACATTCCCCTGATGGGATATATTCTAGTGCACCAGTCGGCCTACACCCAGAAGGTGTTGGAAAGATTTGGATTTGATAAGGCATATCCTTCTAAGACCCCGATGGTCGGGAGGTCTTTACAGCCAGACAAGGACCCGTTCAGGCCAAAGGAAGAGGGGGAGGAAACTCTGGGACCAGAGGTTCCTTACCTGAGTGCAGTTGGAGAACTCATGTATCTCGCAAACTGTACACGGCCAGACATTGCGTTCGCCGTCAGTTTGCTTGTGAGGTACAGTTCTGAACCTATCAAAAGACATTGGAAAGGTGTCAAGGACGTCTTTCGTTACCTACAAGGGACCAAAGATCTTGGCCTATTTTATAAGAGGAATCAAGACCTATCTATTATAGGCTATGCCGATGCTGGGTACCTATCGGACCCGCATGATTGCAAATCGCAGACTGGATATGTTTTCCTTTGTGGTGGAACTGCATTTTCCTAGAAATCGTCCAAGCAAACCCTTGTGTTGACTTCCATGAACCACTCAGAAATCATGGCACTATTCGAAGCATCAAAAGAATGTGTATCGCTTCGGCAGATGATCGGCCACATTCAGCAGACATGTGGGCTGAACACCGTACAAACCCCTACCATTACCTATGAAGATAATGCTGCTTGTGTTGCACAAGTCCAGATGGGTTATGTGAAGAGTAACCTCACAAAGCATATTAGTCCCAAGTTCTTCTATGCACATGAGCTGCAACAGTTGAACGAGGTGAGAGTTTTGCATAATAAGTCCTGTGACAATCTTGCTGATATGTTCACTAAATCATTACCGGCATCAACCTTAGAGAGGTGTGTGCGTGGAATCGGTATGATGAGACTTAGAGAGATGCAAGGTTCAGGGGGAGAAACTTCACAAACTCGTCGCTAAAATCTCAATCCTGATGATCGAGTACTCAACTTGATGTTTGAGTGGATTGTACTCTTTTTTCCCTTGAGTGAGTTTTCCTGATGTTTCTCACACGAGGTTTTTGACGAGGCAATTCATGCAATACAACAATGTATACTATGTGCTCTTTCTCCATAATTTTTCCCACTGGGTTTTTCGGAGTTTTGAGGCATGGATATACGGATAATTACCCAAGGGGAAGTGTTGGGAAACTGGGGCCACCAAGGGGGTGGCGGCGGCCTCGTGCTTATCGCACGGGCTATCCCTCCCGTTTCCCCCACTTTACGTTAAGTGGGTACTTATCCCTTGACCCCCTAGTCCCTATATAAAGCAACGATGAGCTATTATTGTAATCTCTGATCATTGATTAATAAAGCTGGTCTCCTCCATATCTCTCTATGTCATTTACTTTCGCATGTTCGACTACTTCGTCTACGACGCTCGCTCTCGCTCCGCAACCTCGGACTGGACTCGCCGGCGGAGTTGCGGAACAGATAGAATTTGAGTTGGGGAGAGGTAACGGGTGAGCGATTAGTGGGGGGATATTATTATGCAAGGGCGTGGCTGCGTAGAAAACGGGAGGTTAGAACGGAACCAGGGATTTCGCTAGGTTTCCGGCCCGTTTCTTTTTTGTGGTTAATTATTGGACGCCGATAACTGCCACACGTGTGGCATATATGACAAGCGCCCACACACCGTGTGTGGTATGAGCAGGAGGCAGCCCACACGGGTTGTGTGTGGGCGGACATTAGAATTGCCCACACGTGTGGGCGCGGCTACTTTGTGCCACACGCTCAACAAGTATTACTCATCTCCACCCCGTGTGTGTGGCACGAAGCAAAAATGCCCACACATCCTGACGCAGCTACGTTAGGTACCCCGCGGGATGACGATTTAGTTGCCATCCTGATTGGCAGATGTAGTTATCTGGTATGGCAAGTGTAGTTGTAAAAGCATGGCAACTCTATCTGTTTTGGTTAACTATAGTTGCCATGTCTAATTTATGGTAGTTGCCGCGTGTAATCAAACCGTAGTTGCCGTGTGTGATTAACTACTTGCCACATATGGTCAAAGCAGTAGTTGACATGTGTGTTTACCTAGTTGCCACGTGTGGTCCAACCATAGTTGTCATGTATTGTTAATCACAGTGTCCATGTGTGTTTATCTGGTTGCCATGTACGCGTAACTGCAGTTGCCGTGTAGCAAAGAATCACAGTTGCCATGTGTGTGTACCGAGTTGCCACGTTCGCATAACTGCAGTTGCCGTGTAGCAAAGAATCACAGTTGCCATGTGTATGTACCGAGTTGCCACGTTCGCGTAACTGCAGTTGCCATCCACAAGGTAGGAGTGTCGTGTGGGCGAAAAGCAGTTCGCCCACACGCGCATGACCTAGGTGGTGGCTGTGTGGGCGAAAAGCAGTTCGCCCACACAACGCAGCTGGCAAACAACGTGGTGCGGGCGTGTGGGCAAACTCTCCAACACCCACACACCAGCCCCATCCTACTTGGCACACCAAATTCACCTTTTCGTGTCAAGATTCGCGCAAAAGACAGTGAACGACGATTCAGACGTGTGGGCGAGTTAGGTAACGTCCACACGTATGGGCGTTAGTGTTTTCGTAATTATTAGACGTCAGCAGGTCGAGATCAACGGTCGATCGTTCAAAAATAAATGCAAGGACTCGATCGATCGAGACGTCAATCCGTCTACCATCTTCGGTGTGTTTCCCAAACCCTAGCCTCCGTCCTGCCGGCGACGCACGATGTCGGCGTGGCGATCTTTGCTCTCACGATCTCATCCTCTCCTCTCCCGTCTCCCGCCGGTCCGCTGCCATGCCAGGCAACTTGCTCCCCTTGTTGGCAACAGCAACCTCATCTACTCACGAGGATACGCCTCCAACCCCAACTCCAGCGGCGATTCGCAGGCGCAGCAACGTGCGGCGCCGGAGAGGCACCTATATGTGGTGCTCGATGACCACAAGGACAGCTACAACATCTACAAGCTGGACATGGACGATGACAAGGATATTATGGACGGTGGCAACGCTACCTCTCTGCAACGCCTTCTGGTAGACGAGCCGCCGCACCTCGATGTTCTCCTTGAAATGCTGGGCAAATGGGCCAAGTTTGCCGCCGTGGGCACACGCATCTTCTGCATAGGTTATTACACACCAGGAGGCCGTGTAATCATCTACGACACCAAGAAGTCGTCCCTCGAGTTTCATCTCCTCGAAGACGTCCGTGATGGCTACAAGGCTGCCATGGCTGCCGGACAAAGGCTGTACATCCTCGAGCACTGGTCAAAGATTCCTCCGTTTTATCAACAGTACCGCAGAGACGAGGGTGAGGACACACACCTCGGGAGCTTGCACTGCCTCACTAATCATCCCAAGAACGGAGGGGTGAACCAGTTGCTGTTGTGGCAATGGCAGCCACTGATGTCCGGTTTCTCCCAGTGGCGCTGCAGTGACAACCGCTATCTTCTCATGCTCCCCTTTGACGCCCGTCGCATCCATGTGCACGCGGTGCACACGCCGCCAGGTTCGGTGCATCATCAAATCTATGTGTCTGCCCTCGTGCCCGGTGAAAGGAAAGTTATTACCTTCACTTTTGGCACGGAGAGCGAGAGCAAGATATGGACACGGCATGGCGCCTGGCAGCTACCCGTCGTTGGCCATGCCCACTACGACGATGTGCTGGATGCCTGGCTCGGGCTCCATGCCGGGCAGGACGGTGGTATGCATAAACCTAGTGTGATGGACGGACACCTCTGCGCCGGCAACGTCACGTCCGCCCCATCGGAGTGGAAGATTAGCAGGGAGAAGCTTTTCCACCTCAACGAGGACACCGCGGCTGGCTGGAGGCACTTGAATGCCAAGCTCGTGCCCATGGAGCCAGGCGACGGCGGCAATGAGTACTGCCTCATGGAGCACCTGAGACCCGAAAAGGAGTGGTGGATGGGGCGCGGTGACAAGTGTCTGCTCCGACTGACCAGGTTCCGTGTCAGGCGTGGGGAGGATGGTGAACCCGTGGCCATGGCTCGGCGGCCGGCTCGTTCTTACAGAGTGTCGAGGTACAATGAGGATTTTGATGTTCAAGCGGTCTGGATGTAATTCCTTAGGTGTGGTTAATTTCAACTTAGGCTCGCGAATTAGAAGGTTGGTGCCAATAAAATGTGTATGACTTTTTCATGTTTAGATCACATATCAGAATCAAAGAAATTTTTTAAATGAACAGAATCAAAGAAAATGAAATGAATAAATTTCAACTTTCTTATCGTTGGATCCAGGTAGTGATATATCCGTCCTGCTAGTAGGGAGAGGATTTATGGCACATGTGTGCAGGAGCACCGAAGCCCTAGCGCGTGCTTTTTCTTTTGGCTTTTGGTTTTTAATCTTTCATATATTTTGAACAAAATATCCAAATTAAGTTCTGTTTTCGTATTTGGGTTTTTCTTGACGAGGGCTTTCAAATAAGAGTTATTTTTAATACGTTTTGACGAATTTTAAAAATACTGTTTAATTCAACTTTTGAAACTTAGTACTCGCGACCGACAAAATCACCTTTGACCTATACAGAAGATCAAAAGACAAAACAAAATTACAAGAGTAGTCACACCGCACCAAGAAGCACCGGAGGCTATTGACTAGAAGTGAAACCGTGCCTCCTTGAGAAACCACCAAATATCGATCCAACACATACCAAGTTGCCATCAGAGACACATCAAGCTGTCGTTGAAGAAGGAAGCTTGCACTCACACTCTGAGCCATGGAGCGCTGATCTGGCCTGCGGATAACTAGGACCGAGAGCAGTGATTTATTTTGCATTTTCCTGTTTTGCAGACATGAAATTTAGGATCGGGTATTCCAGTGTCGGTGATTTATTTTGCATTTTCCCGTATTTTCTTATGATGCTTACACAGTTGGAGTAATATGTTCTTTACCAAATATCACGAGTTTTTTCAAAATAAATTTGCACTCCTTTTGGTCGAGGACATTGGCTCTTCAGTAATTTTCCACGTTGATATTCTCATGCCCAAAATGATTTGTAGCTAAGTTTTCGTGCCACTGTATTTATATAATGAGAACCACTGGTGCACTGATTTGGTGATGAGGAAACGCTCTTACAAAGCAGATCAAAGATAAAAGATTACATAGTAGCTGTACGATAACCCACAAGTGTAGGGGTTCAGTTGTAACTTTTTCGATAAATAAGAGTGTCGAACCCAACAAGAAGTTAAAGGTAGGATTTATATTTCCTTCAAGTTCTATCGATCACCGATACAACTCTAATTTGATGATGAGGAAACCCTCTTACAAAGCAGATCAAAGATAAAACAAGATTACATAGTAGCCACACCTCACCAAGAAGCACTCAATTACCGACTAGACGTGAAACTGTGCCTCCTTGAGAAACCACCGGATGTCGATCCAACACACACCAAGCTGTCACCGGAGAGGGACACTTGCCCTCTCGCTCCGGGCCATCGAGCGCTGATCCTTCTTGCGGATAACTAAACCCGTGAATAGTGATAACAATGTCACGTGTAAAATATAGGATGCCACCGAGGCCGCCCCATGCCCGAGCAGAAGGAGCCTCGAGTTATGATCCAGTATTGCGTGCCGGTGCTGATGATATGTGAACGGGGAAGAGGGGTCCTCGACCCTCTAGTCAACGGCATGCCCACGGAGCTAGGGTGCGGTATGTAGAGCATGCTGGTTGACCAGCCGAAGGAAACGATACCTTTCTTTCTTTACCTGCTTTTGTCCAGCATTCACGATAATGGCGTTGTCAGCGCCCAGATGGCATCTCCTCTGTGAACAGGCACAACCAACACATCCATGCTCTGCCCCGCCACCATGAAAAGGCCGAAAACCCGCCGCCTTGGTGCACCAAAAGGGAGTACCGCCCTGCACCACCCGAGCTGGGCGATTGGGAGGGGGAAGCCCTCACCGGCACCGACAAGAAGATGATGGGGAGGGGTAATGCGACTAGAGGCAGCTCAAGGAGGGTGCGCGGGTCACTCTCGGAGTGACACCAGGCTAATAAAAAAATCCCGTGACTTAATAAGACATTGATATTTGAATATTGAATTGCAGTTTGGACTACATGAATCGTAGTACATAGATTTCCAATGAGTTAGTTCTAAGATCTCTTCGACCATTAATTAGAAATAATATGGTTCTCATATTCGACGAATTTTCAAAATAGTTTATGAGTTCTGATTGCTCCAATTTCTAATCATTTCAATAGGTGCTAAAATATAGTATGCCTTCCAGTCATTTTATTTTGCTGGTGCATGAGTTCAAGCCAAATTGGTCCTTTTGCCAAAAATTCTCAAGCTTTTAGTTAGAACAAAGTGGACATCTCATCTCCTTGAACTTAAATAAACCAAAATTTGATTTTATTTTAGTGTTTTTGATGGTGACTAAAACATTTTCAAAAGTGTATCGAGAACCGTGATATAACTTAAAGCGACAATAACGACCCAATATTCGGTCGGATGGTTAGGATGACAGTGATATCTCCAACCCAGGGAACAGTGGTATCCCCAACCCACCAGGGTTCATGTCCTGGTGCTCGCATTATTCTAGATTTACTTCAGAATTTCTGGCAATGCGCATTCAACAGGAGGAGATGTTCCCATCGACTACGCGGCGCCTACGATGACTTCGTAAATCTCAAGATGATATGTCGTCTCAGTCTCTCGGAGGTGCTCATATGGATAGGGTGTGCGTGTGTGCGTTCACAGGGATGAGTGTATGCACATATCTTTACTCCTAATGTCTCAGTTGGTAGGTCGCGTTCCGGGTTTTATTTTCGTCCCATCACTTTTGTCCAGTTTTTTTTGTCCGGTTTTTTCACTGGTTTTTTTTCGTCACCTCCCCACCCCATCTCACCCCACCCCACACACGCACCCCCAAGAAAACCACCCCGCCCGCAGTCCTCCCGTCGCCGCCGCCGTCCTCTCGATCGCATCGATCCCATCTATCGTTTCCGCCGTCCGAGGGGGAGCCGCTGCCGCCGCTGCCTGTGCAAGGCAGGGCGGTTTGAATCCCGCAGCCGCCAAACTCCGGGAGATGCCGTCGCCGCCTCTCCAGGGCAGGGCGGTTTCAGTCCCTGCCGCCGAACTCCGGAAGACGCCGCCGCCGCCGAACTCCATGACCCATGGCTGCCACACATCTTCCTCCACGCACGGCCGCACCCCCACCCCTTTTTCTTCCTTCCCTCCGGCCTTCATCTCTACCCGTCCCACTCCTCGGCCTTCAATGGTGATCCGCTGCCTCCCGCTCCTCGTGCTCCGATCTGACAACTGATCCACCGCCGCGCCTCGGATACGTCACGACGCCTCGGATACCGGCGACCAGCGATGATCTGAGACCAACGAGTCGGCACCACATCCCTGGTACTTCCCTTCCCCATCCGCCAACCCTCTACCCTCCCCCTCTACAAAGGCCCGTGCGGCCCTGTCCGTCCGACCTCGACGGACACGACCATCCGGGCAGACACGACCATCATGGATCACGAGAACGCCGGCGCCACCGGCGCCTTGGATGCATCGCCCGTCACCACCACGGTGGCACCTCGCTGCTGCCGCTCGGCATGGATGGCCGCCCCAAGACATGGATAAGCTCTCGTGATCCCCACCCCACCCCTCTCATACCCTGAATCTGTATCCTCTGCTCGTGCTCTCCTGTTCCTCCTGAAACGACGAGGGGTAGTGCCGGCCGTGGCTCAGCAGGATAGCATAATTAAGCTTGCCCTTTTTCTTTTGTGTTTGAATCAGATTTGTTGGTTCTCAGTTTTACATGCACGTATCAATCTTTCTTCTGTATGCAGGTTACACACCTTATGATTTTTACAACCTCTTCTGCAGATCTTCAGAACACCGAGCAAAATATTGGCTTGGAACGATCTTGGGTTGGCAGGGCGGCCAGACCAGGTGGCAAATGTGGTGCACGAGTCAACCTCACATCATACTGTGGTGTCTAGGATGGGCGTGGTGTAACATGACGCTTTCTAGAAGCATGTTATCGAACATCTCCACAGAATCCCCAGCTTGCCTAATTCCCAAAGCATGTTATCATAAGGATGAGTACGGAGGACAACTCTCTCAATTCCCAAAGCACTAATCTTGTCCTAATTGCTCATATATTGAATCACTTTTCGCTGCAAATATATTTTCTGTTTGATGAGCTAGAAGATGCTTGGAGGCTAAGGACAAAGAGGATCTGACGTTCACGTTTTTGGGAGGCAATAAGTACTTTGTGCACTTTGGCTGTGGATATGGGTACACATTCTTGATGTCTCGATGAATTGGAGAACAGATGTAATGGTACGTGCTCTATGCAAGGACATGAGAACAATCCTCCAAATTGAACTACGTGATGGGAGAGTAGTTAGGAAAGTTTGTTCGTGTACGGGTTGCTTTTTCTGTATATGGCGGGCGCTGGAAATTTCAGTTGCGATGATAGCAAGGATCAAGGAAAAGAGAACAAGGGTGGGGCTTAAACTTCAGTACGAGCGCTTGTCGTGGTTCTGCTATGCATGTGGCTACATCGGGCATCAGGTCATGTCTTGTGCGCGTAAGTTCAGGTGGTGAACCTGTATGCTGACGACTGCGATGCTTACCACTGAGGAAGTTCGTGCAGCAAGCAGGAAGTAAGACCTGAATTTAACTAGATGACCCACAATATCTAGCAACTCAAACCATTGTGTCACATTAGAGTAATTTTTAATACAGTCATATAGCTATCCATGCTGACATGTTGTATTATTATTTTCATTGGAGGTTAATTAAGTTTTTTTTCAGGCACCTTGGACAAATTTTGGAAAGAGGGGCACGACTCGGAGGTATGAGCCCCAGCAAGGGCCATCACAGCTGCGCTGACAAGCAAGTGTAAGTTGGTGATGGTGCCACCGTGTCAGAGTTCGGAGACTACCCTTGGAAGCACAAATTGGACAAAGTGCCTTGTGCCACTGGTATTTCAACACCAGGGATGTGATTTTGCTCTATAGTTTGCAGTACATTAGAGAATTTTGTATGCTATTCAGTAATTAATGCTAAAGTTTATTCCTACAGCTTGTACATGAACAGGTCCCTGTTTACCGATGGCGAAAACCCATCCTTGATCTAGCTTACTCCTGCAAATGTTGACCAACAGACAATTCTCTTCATGCCTTATTCATAACATCAAATTTCTCAACCTGATGGCATCTGTCAAGGATCTCTAAAGCCGATGGATTAAACTTGTGTTTTTCTCGTGTGTTCAGTATACATGGTTATCTTCGTAGGCTAATTTCACTTTTGATAACTGATGATAAAGCGACAATGGAATCAGAAGGTGAGCTAAAAATAATCTTGTTATCTACTGTTGTTGCAAATTTTCCAGTATGCGTGTATCTATATCATGAAAAAGGAAGCAAGTTTATACCATGATTATAATGTCTTACCGATGTGCTTATTGTATCGATGAAACATCTCAAATGCATTTCTTTTTACAAATCTAATTACTTGGATTCTTTTTTTTCTTTCGTTTTATATTTAACATTAAAGTTTGCTTTTCTATCTTTTCTGATTCACAAATTACGGTCATGCCAATGGAAATGATGAATACACTTCTATAGTTGGTCGTAAAACCAGTCGAGCATCTGGCCAAACCCATTTGCGATGCAGGCCCAAAAAACTTCATCATTCATTCTGCAAGTTGCCTAAAGAAAAAACAGCACCACTGAAACATACAGTATGACTTAAAGGTAGCAATAAAAAACCATCTCTGGTTCATTAATTGGTTCGGATAATCAAATTATTCAATTGAAACATGTGAGAAATTATTATAAAAAGAATCTGGATGCATCATATTAAAAGTGGAATAGGGGCAGCGGCATCGATCCTTCGTAATGACCATCTGCTGGAAGGCGACACGGTTGGCGAGAATTTGCTTAGCTCTTTTGATAACGCCACACGGGCATTCGTGAATTCCGAGTAAGCTGCGACCCGGTTTGACAGGGTGAGGGATGCGGGAGTGGTTGACAATGAGGTGGCCCTGTCTAAGGGCACCCAGTAGACTGAGAAAGGAACATTGTTTTTGTAACACAATGATATTTAGACTTTCAGAGCACCCCCTGCACTACGTGAGATTTGTAAGGTATTCAGATTAGTGTTTGCTGATTTCTGCAAATTCCGTTTGTGTGAGTTATATATTTTTCTATCCCTGTCATTGATGTGTAGGTGGTATGGCCGGAGGATGCATCCATGTGCTAATCATCTGGCACCAAGCGGACGGAGCCGAACGAGTTGGGGCCACCAGCTGGCTGACAACGCACACATGGGCGAGCATGAGCAACATGGAGCTAGGGAGTAAGCTCGGAGCGGATGGACGGGGCGTGAGGTAGAACGGGGGTGGGGAGCGGGCGGACCGTGGACATAAGAGAACAACACCAGGTTTGTTAATTACTTTATGCACGATCACAGATTTATCTCTTTATTTATGTGGCTTATCAGGCTTGCCGCACGATCACAGATTTATCTCTTTATTTATATGGGTGGGCAGAAACATCCTTTCTAAAGTTTTCTTGGGGCTGTATTGACGAACAACTTGTTCAGTGATACCAACCCCTTCGAGCTCCCTCAACCCTTTAACAACACTTATTCAGTTTCTCACCACAAGTGAGTTCTATTTGCACCAACAAGTGTGTTAATCATTGTACGTGTTGATAATCAGAGTTTAGATAAATGCTACTAATGCTAGCGCTCGCCCTACATGAACAGAGTGGTGGCCGAACGATATGGTTAAATAATAAACCGACTTGGAAGAAGCAACAGAACTTATTATGGACAAAGAGAGATGCACAATTTTTCTAATCTGTTTATTATTGGTCGTTTCATGCATCGTTTAGGGTAAAAAAATTCCTAGAACATGAGTTTGTCCTTGCATAATTATCCATGCTTGATGGCAGTACATCGTATCAGCATACTTTAAGTTTGTCCTTGTATTATCACGTATTCAAGGGCAAAAATGCCCAGAACAAAGAAATGATGAATTGTATTGTAGTCATTCTTGTAGTTAAATATTATGTTTAAAATTGATCATCACTTGGGATGTTGCCAACTGCAGGGTCGATGAGACATTGAATTGCCATATTGCTTTTCCCTCTTATTGACATGTTAAGAATATATCTTTAACAATAGAATTTAATATTTGTGCTTTCAGGTAGTAAGAGACATGATCAGATCGCTAACCAGTGATGAAGGCGTTATGTGGTCGTTGACGTCATGCTAAATGTTGGTGTAGTGCCAAATAAGAAGATACAGAACAAAATCCCTAAGCTAGACATTATGGTATAATGGAAATTTGAGGATGTAGGTGGATGTGGGCGCTGTGGCCGCCACCAAGGATGTAGGGGTCGCGCCCCAAGCTGCAAGTACGTGGTAGGTGCGTCAAAACTGACGAGGACATGGGAGCCGCACTGCAGCATGAGTGTTTTTCATAATTTATTTAGGTATGTGAAATCTTTTTAATGTTCACATATATGCTCGAATTTTGACATTGAAGAACCAGCAATGGAGTTGTATGTAATTTCTTGCGAGAGCTATACCATTCTTTTTAGTACTAACTAATTCCCATGAGTGCCAATGGTGAAATTTTCAGGCCTATGTACTGGATGATATTTTCATTGCTGGCAATCTTCATCAACCTATCTATGAGGACATTGATATACTAATTGCTGCACAAGTGTACTCAGCACCGGCTAACAAGAAGAGAGTATGATTGTTCAATGCTCACTGTTGTAAGCTTGTTTCACGAGGAGCTTCTCAGTGTTGTACATGTAGGGTGTGGATAATATAAATAAAATCTATTTGTTCATTCTTCTACTGTACCTCCGATTCGTCCCCCGCGGTTTAGTAGAGTACAGTTATGTGCTAAAGTATTAGAAAGTCGTCATCTTCTAAAACATATTGTTATCTACTCAACCCAGTAAGCAAATAAAGAGTGTGGTGAACTTAACACCTTTCTATCTTTATTTGTTGTTTCTCTTATTCATAGTGTCTTTTCCCCATTTATAAATCTAATGGTGGTGAACTTAGACTTTGCGTAAGGAGAGCCATTCTGTTTTCTTGAACTTAACAACTCTCTATATCCTTATTTATCTAGAAAGCTTTCAGACGATACTCACACCATCTGACTCTTTGAAACATAAATGTTTTTCCAGATCTATTACAATCCAAGATTTGTTAATTAATCATATTACTTATACTCATAGGTAGTATAAAGTTACCCCAAAATTGTTAATATGATTTTGGATTATATATTATGACGCTGAAAAGGACGTTATTGGTGCCCATTAAAATAACAGTATGAAATAACCCTGCATATATTTGTTGGTTTTTAATTTAAGACTTTCAACTCAACTGAAATTATTATTTGTGCTCCTTCCGTTCCTAACTATAAGTCTTCCTAGAGACTCCAATGTGAACTACATATGGAGCAAAATGAATGAATCTACACTTTAAAATATGTCTATATACATCTGTATGGACACATAGTACTACCAAAACAACCCTAGGGCTCCGCTCCTCCTAGGGTTCCCCCCGCTCCACCGCCGCCGCCGGCCCCCTCCCCCCACCCTCCCGCACCTCCGGCCGCGTGCGCCGCGCCGCGCCCCGCCTCCCTACTCCCTCCCGGCCCGCCCCCCGCGTCGCCTCCCCGAGCGAGGCGACCGGGGGCCCATCTCCCCGCCCTCCAGCGCCTCCCCCTCCTGTTCCCCTCCTCCCGCCGCCGCCGGCCTGCGCCACCGGGCCCTGCCCGCGTGGTGTTGGCGGCGGCGGCGGCCGTCCCTTCCCCGCGCGCGGTGCCACGGCTCGGGTGGTGGCGTCCTGCGGCGGTGCTCCTCGGTCAACGGTGATTCCGGCAGCGGCGGCTGCTCCAGGCGGCGCAGCTCCGGGTGGCCTAGAGGCGGCGGCGCAGCCCCTTGGCGGCGCGCTGGCGCGGTGGATGGTGGCGGCGCCCGCCCGGCCCAGATCTGGGCCCTTTTGGGCCCCATCTGGGTCTGGGCGGGCCTGACTCGGTCTCGCCTGCGGAGGCTCCGGCCGGGGCGGTGGTGGTGCGGCTCGTGCGGGGGGTGGTGGAGACGGCAGCACGTCTACTGCAGCTCGGCGACGGGTGCTTCACGAGCCCCTTTTGGGCTTGGCCGGGCCTCGAGGGCCTGGTACGCTCCCCTTGCCGCGTCCGGTCGGTGACCGCCGATGGCGGTGGAGGTTGTGTCCTCCGGCGTGGCTGCTCTCGCTGCCGTTCCTCGTTCCCAGCTGCTCCCTCTCGTCCTTGTCGGTCTCGCTTCGATGACCACGGTGAAGCGGCGGTGATGATAGCAAGTCCGTGGTGGCGCACGTTCGTGGGTGGCTTGTCTGGTGGTGCGCGTCGGACCGTTCGGGGTTGTGGGTGTTTGGCGGATGGGAGAAATCCGGGCCGGCTTGCCGGCCCCGACGCGGTGACGCCCGTGGGCGCCATCGTTCCTTCCTGAAGGGCGTCGGGTCTTCCCCTTCCCCACGCCTCTCCGCGTACCGGGGGAAACCCTAGGACCTGTCCGGGCAGCAGCGTCGTCGTCGTCGTCGTGTTCCTTCCTGAAGGTGCTGCTTGGTATGCGGAGGTTCGAGGTGCCTGGAGCGAGGTGGTACATCTCCGGTGGGCGCAACGGTTTTGGGTTATCATCGTTTTCGTCGATCCGACGCTACGGACATTATTCTCTCTCTTCTTTCTCTTTTGTTTCTTTTGGGCATGCTTGTGCTGTTTGCCCCAGCATTGGACTCTTTGTTGTATCGGGCGGTTGCTATATCAATATAGCGGGGCGAAAGCCTTTTTCGATATACATCTATATGTAGTCCTTATTGAACTTTCAAAAAAGACTTATATTTAGAAACAGAGGGAGTACAACATTTACTGACTTTTATCTCCTATTGGCTATCTGGAACGATTGTGGGTATTAATGAAGAAGTCCTCGTTAGGTGGACTAGCTCAAAATGGAGAAGTATGTTGGTATTTTCGGTTGATTGTTTTAAGCATTTAAGCTCGTAGCAACTTGTAACGTCAATATCTTCGGGATGCCTTGCAATATTTTAGAAAACTATATTTTTTTCCAGCATGATGTGATCTGGTCTGATCTAGCATGCTGCCCTGAGACGTCCAGACCCCATTACTTCTCACATATGGTGGTTAAAGCTCTCCCTCCCCCCCCCCCCCCCCGTCTCTCTCGGTAAGACTAATATTGTAGACCTCCTCCTCCTCAATCCTACCATGTATTATTTGACTTTTGTGCTAATACAGAAAAAAGTATGTTGTAAACTTGTGAGTCGTGAGCAATATTCTCTGGGCAAGTTTTAACCTGCTTATTCACAATTGATGTTGCGTGTCAATCGCCCTTTCACCCTTATTTTTGATTTTAATGTCTTAGTGTATGTATAATTAGGGTTTTTCTCCGGTTGGTATTTGAATAGGAGTTGGTCGCTTCCCTTTACATCATAGTTCATAGTACAACACACACATTTCCTTTTGAGTCTTATGTGAATTTCATTTTGAGCCGATACACCAAATCTGAAGTTACATAATTCTAACAAAACTAAAAATTACTATAAAAATATAAATAAATGCCAATAAATTTTTAATCAACAAATGTTATCAAAGTTTGATGTATCTACCTGAGAGCGGACGCCCTGCACGCAGCGGCCTCTGGAGGCAGTTATCCTGCCGCACGTCTGGGCGAGGTGATGCGTGCAATTAGAGTGCTGGGAATGACAAAGGCAACATACATCATTTTATATAGATGAATACGTGGTCACGTCGGCTAGGTGGGCTCGTCCCGTGCTGTACACGGCTGACACAGGCAGTGGGGATGTGCTCTGCTCCATTCAATATGTGTGTGCGTCTAGACGGGTGGGTGGTTGGCTTTACCACTTCCGCGTGTGGAAGCTGACACGATGCTGGTCGAGTTTTTGCATGGCTTGTTGTGCATGGCTAGCTCTGCATGGGTCGATAATTCATGCATACGCACCGCATCACTGCTTCTGGCTTAACAAAACGTGAATTAAAATTTCCACTGAAAGTTAATTCCTCGATGTCGTCACATTCGTCCTTCTGACAACCGAAACAAACAAGCATGCCATATGTTCTGATTAAAAACACAGTTTATTCTGCGTCTGCTCTAAGCTCTTATTTATTACTGCCCACCCGCTGCTTTCCGCCAACCTGACCCCTCATTTGCAATTCAAATGAAGTGTACTGGGATTGGTATCTCATGTTTTATTTCTGTGTGTTGTATTGTGACTTTTTTGGACCTGAAATTTGTATTTCTGAACTATTTGTGCCTGCTTTGAGCCAGTGATTTTTTATTTATAGTCCTTTGTTAGCTTTCTTTGTGACAGTGATGTGTCGTCCAATAATTTGAACTAGGGAAATGCTCGCTTGTGAGGACTTGTGTTTTTACCAGTAGGTTGGCAGGGAAAATTATGATCTGTGTGGACTTGGGCAACCACTGACGTACGGCTGCGCGTGGCTGGGCTGCTGCCTGCTGCGATGTTACGTGATGGAGTGAAATGAATTGGGGGCCCGTGCTGCACAGACCTGAGCCCCGTGTGTGTCAGAACGTACTGTCAGCTTGGTCCTTTTAATACGCATATACGCTGAGAATCGAAAACCATTGTCCAGCTATACTCTTACTAGCACATTCTCCTGGTGTGAATCGTAAAGGGACGCGCGCCGTCGATGCAGTGCGTTCAGATGCTGCTGCGTCCAGCCCTGCACTTCTCTCGTATCTACCTCTCCCAAGATAGCTAGGAGTAGCATGTTCTAGAAGATGTGTTTTGCTGAAGCAGTTTCTAAATGGTAAATTGTATGATTTCAAGTGCCTAAGTTCGTTTGCAATAGTTTGCCAGCCAATTGCACATTGCAATTAAGTTTTTGGTTGTAACTTCTTGGAACATTTTTTTAAAGGGAACAAAATCATCCATGTGTTAATTTTAATTAATGGAGAATAGCAATGCACACGCTTTCATGAGACAATCGACCTTAAGCATAAAAAAACATTCAAGTGTTATTATCATTTGTAATGCAATGCACAATAAAGAGGTCAATGTTTGTGTACCACATTTATTTTGTGCATCAGATATGATAACCCTTTTGTGTATAGGGTAGAATTACATTTTATTATCGAAATACATTGCAAGCGAAGTACAATACAATTATTTTGGCTATATTTTCTATCTATATGAAATTTTACATGCAACCAATACAAATTATGAAAAGCCCGTGGCAACGCACGGGCAGTCTACTAGTATCATTTATATATGAGCGCTTGCGTTGTGTTCAAAAGAAAAACTTATAGCGACTAGCACATTGTTTTATTTTCCCTTGACAACATGGTAACAAAACAAACACTATGTGCGTGGGGAACAATCCACGATTGATGGTTCGGCGTCAACTGATCGAGATCAACGATTATTCAAAAAAAAAAAAGGATCGACATGAACAATCGATCGTTTAAAAATACATTAAAGGACTCGATCGAGTCATCATCAATATCCATCTGCCATCTGCGGCGTTCCCAAACCCTAGACTGCGGTCTGCCGGCAACGCACGATGTCGGCGTGGCGATCCTTCCTCTCACGATCTCACCCTCTCCTCTCCCGTCTCCGGCCTGCACGGAGCCATGCCAGCCACCTTCCTTCCGTTCGTGCCAACAGCCAGCTGATCGGCTCACGACAATACGCCTCCAATGGCGATTTACGAGCAGAGGTTAACCGGCAGCATCCAGCGGCGCAGGAGACGCGAAAGCGGCACCTATACGTGGTGTTAGATGACCACAAGGACAGCTACGGCATCCACAAGCTGGATATGGACGGCGATGATCTAGGCGGCGCCCACCCTAGCTCTCCGCGACGCTTTCCGGTGCTTCCGGCCCTCAGCGTGGCACGCGCAACCTTGAGCGAATGGGCCAAGTTCACCGCCGTGGGCAGCAGCATCGTCGGCATAGGTCGCAAACCAGATGGATTCAGTGAAGACGACGGCCGTGTCCTCATCTACGACACCAAGACGACGCGGATGGTCGTCTCGCCTCAGCTCCCTGAAGGCCTCGAGTACGGCTACCAGGCGGCCATGGCCGTCGGCCAAAGACTGTACTTCCTCGAGTCCGTCTCGGGTTTACACTCCCTTCATCGTGATGAAGTGCACCCCGGGGGCGAGTACAAATATATGTACAACGGGGCCTTGCACTGCCTCGCCGTTGATCCCGACGTCGACGTCGGAGGCTCCGGGAACAAGTTGTGGTCCTGGAGTGCCGACGACCGTCTTCTCGGCGTCCCGTTCCATGCCAATACCATTACCGCGCACGCGGTGCACGCGCCACCCGGGTCAGTGGCAGCGGATCACGACATCTATGTGTCCGCCCTAGTCGACACGGTCATGCCGAAGGGCGTTACTTTCTCTTTCAGCACGGCGAGCGGCAAGTGGACACGGCGCGGCTACTGGCAGCTGCCCGTCGTCGGCCACGCCCACTATGACGACCAGTTGGATGCGTGGCTCGGTCTCCACGCCGGCGAGGGAAGCATCAATTCTCCTCGCTTGATTGACGGATACCTCTGCGCCGGTAACATCGCATCAGCCCCGCCGGAGTGGAAGGTTGGTACGGAGAAGTTGTTCCACCGGGAGGAGGACATGGCAGCAGGCTGGAGGCACTTCGACGCAAAGCTCGTGCCCATGGCGCTAGGCTTAGGGGGCAATGAGTACTGTCTCATGGAGCGCCTGAGGCCAGAGGGAGACGTCAAGGAGACCTTGGGGGACGGCGACAAGTGGAGGCTGCGGCTTACCACCTTCCGTGTCGAGCGTGGTCCGGATGCCGGGCCTGTGGTCACGGCTCGCCGCCCGGCTCACTGCTACAGAATTTCCAGATACAACAAGTACTTTGACGCTCAGGCATTCTGGATGTAATTCTTAATTATGTGTGGTTTCAAATTTAGTTTCACCGATTCAAATGTTAAGTTGGTGCTAATAAAATGTGTGATGACTGTCTATTACAGCATACGTACATTCAGTGCTATATATTTCATCAGTGTTCCATATTCGGCGATGCAGACTGTACGCCTCTCCACCTCTCCTTTTTGATTAGGACATGTACAATGGTTGATAAGATAGTCTTAGGGCCTCTTTGATTCGTAGGATTTTGAAAACATAGGAATAAGAAAGTGTAGGGCTCCTTTGATTCAAAGTAATTCTATAGGATTTCTGGAGGATTGAAATCCTTAAGAATTTTTCCTATGTTGGTCCTTTGATTCATAGGATTGGATCCCATAGGAATTTTTCCTATGGAATCTTTTGTACTACATTTCATAGGAAATCTAACATCCACTCCAACCTCTTTTTACAATTCCTTTGCTTTTCCTGTGCCATCAAACACTCCGTGCTAATCCTGTAGGATTCATGTGTGCATGCCACTCCAACCCTATACTTTTCCTATTCCTACGATTTGAAAATCCTGCGAATCAAAGAGGGCCGTAGGGTTGGAGTGGCATGCCCATTTGAATCCTATAGAATTAGCAATGATTGTTTGATGCCACGGGAAAAACAAAGGAATAATAAAAAGAGGTTCGAGTGGATGTTAAATTTCCTATGAAATGTAGTACAGAAGATTCCATAGGAAAAATTCCTATGGGATCCAATCCTATGAATCAAAGGACCAACATAGGAAAAAATCCTAAAGATTTCAATCCTCCAGAAATCCTATAAAATTCCTTTGAATCAAAGAAGCCCTTATCTTAAGTCTTGCATGTAATTTAGAGATGACAAAAAATATGTCTACAATAGGTTATATCTTAGCCTTATCTTCAATAACTAGCAATTCCTTAAAACATGGTGAGACAAATTGTGCTAAAAGATCATCTCTTGTCTTATCTTAAATAAGAGAAGACAAGCCTTTTTTTACGAGTTCTCTTTCCTCCACCTCATCATTTATCCTACGTGGCACTCCTAAGATAGCACCATTATACATGCCCTATACATGCCCATGCATGAATTGTTTTACATTAAGACAAAAGCAAAATTGATACTATTCACATCTGAATTTGTCTATTTTGTTTTGTTTTGCCTATTATTTGATACCATCCCCGAATTGGGCTCAACCAAACCCTGTGCTCCGTGCCTATACCCATTTTAGACGTTCTGAAACGTTTTTGAGACACTCGCCATAGTACCTTGCAATTTTGGGCTTTAAAATTTCAATCGCGTGCATTTGGCCGGAACCGGGGCATGTCAAAATAGAGTATGTTATTGTTCATGATTGCACGGCCTCTCTCTAAGAAGAGAAAACAAAATATAAAAGGGACAGGTCCAAAGATGAAAAACAGGCGCAAGATGAGATTTCAGGCGGGAAAACTGTAGCTCACACAGAATGTGATTGGTCGGATTGGAACAGAGATCGAAATCCAAAGAATATTAGTTGCACATGAAGGTCTTTCAACAAAAGGGTCCTATCTCCCTCGTACGAACTCCATTTTGGCACCCCCACACCCCCCCCCCCCCCCCCCCCGGGCTATCTTTCGACCGAAGAATGATCGAGTTCCATGTGATGTGTCGTTACCTTATAGTAAGACTATGAGTTTTGCTAGACGTACGGAGCTTTACATAAGTATACGGGCTGATTCCTGAACTGGCGCATTTTAATTGGACGAAGGGTGAGGGCGGGCCCCACACGGGTGAAAATCAGAGGGGCCTGAAGATAATTTATGGAAGGGTTTGTAGCAGGTCCGTAAAAGTCAGTATGTGTGCTTTTTCTCGCATGGGAAAATGGATGTATGCTTCTCTCTGATCCACTACCCTATACACAAGATTTTCTGAGAATTTCTTCTACGATAATTTGTTAGACAACAAACACAATTAAATCTTGGCATTCATTTGTTGGAAACGCATCAACACTTACCAAATTAACTTCTGAAAAACATGGGATTTTTCTTGAGCAAATGAATAGTTCATATTGGGCGTGAATCTTAGGAACAGTAATGTTATTTTGGAGAGAGAAAACAAACTTAGGAACAGTAATTAGGGAACAAAAATATATAGCCAATTAACATTACAGGGCCACGTAGATAAGCCTACCTGTTGGGCCGGTGGCCCAGCCGTGATTGGCCTCTTTAAACCCCACCTTCTTCAGCCTTGGGTTTTACTTGCCCATCCCATTCCCATCTCCATCTCCATCTCTCTCATCTGTAAAACCACCGCATCCGTGTCTCTCCGTTGCATCGCCGCCGGCCTAAACGATGGATAGGGAGGGAGACCTGAGTTTTCCCAACAATGTTGTGTACGCGGCGAAGCAGGTCTGCAGCCTCGGGAGGCTGTTCTTTGCCTGCATGGTCGCCGGCGGCATCCAGTACGCCTGGGCGCTGCAGCTCTCCCTCCTCTCCCCCTACTCTCAGGTCAGGTCAGGTGCCTCTCCGTGCCTGCTTAATTCTTGATGATCTATTACCTCATCCTTGGGTCGTTCGGTGGTTTGCATATGCAGAGTCTTGGGATCCCACACCAGCGCGTTTCCCTCACTTGGATCTGCGGACCTATCGCTGGGTTTGTTGTGAGTGCGATCTCTTCTCATCCCGTCAATTCATTCCCTTCCCTTTCCAAAATACTCTCTTCCAAAAACAGATATTTACACGATTTCCCCCCAACTCATGTAAGTAGTTAACATGAGAAGATCCTCTTTGTCATATCTGCATGCATTTATCCTCGCTCACCCTTTTTTCTTCAAGCCTGTGAATGATCTCCACTGGAAGGAAGACAAAATAATTAAGTGGTATTACCTCTTTTCTGGTTTATTAGGCACACTCGTTTTCCTAGATTGATGATTTAACCAAAATAATACGAGTTATATATTGCAAAAATTATACCATGAGAAAAATTAAATTGTTCTATTTTCTTATGATAACTTTTGTGGTTCAAAATTCATACTACATTGGCTAAAATGAACAACCTAGAGATACGCGTTGGACCTATAAACCGGGAAGAAGGGAGTACTAACAGATGAAGTATTAACATGAGTGTGAAATGATTCACCGGCTAGGTGCCACCCATCGTGGGTTACTACAGCGACCGGTGCACGGCGATGATGGGCCGGAGAAGACCCTGACTAGCTGTTTGACTAGCAGCGGGAAACTATATGCCCAGCGTCGGGCAGGCCATCTTCTGCAGGTGGATGGCCATAGGAAACGTCCTGGGCTATATGGCCGGTGCCGACAGTGACTGGCACGTGTGGCTCCCTTGGCTCAAAACTACGGCGTGCTGCGAAGCCTGCGCAAATCTCAAGGGCGCCTTCCTCACAGCTGTGGTAAACCGTCAGAGCAACAGTTATAGTTTTCACTTTCAATATAAAATGTCATCGAGATTTCAAAGATTTCAGTCATTCCCATAGCTACTGAAATGATTGCTTTTCCATATAGATATTTCTGTTATTACGGTAGTATACGCAAATTCAAATGATTTTTTTTGAAATTTCGAATTATTTGGTAGCATTTCTACCGAATTCAAGTCACAGATTTCGGTCCATTAATTGGCCGAACCCAAATCACCCAAATTCTAAACCAGTATGGTCGAAATATTTTCTAAACTGAAATTCAGAACCACTTATCTCATGAATGGCTGCTTATTCAGCTCGTGTCTTTCAGATCGTCATTATCATCAGTACGTCCATCACCATGTATATTGCTGAAGAGAAGCAGCTCCACAATGCCGACCTGGAGGCCTCCTCTGGCCGTCGTGGATGCATATGCGGCTTTGGCGACTTCTACAAGAGCTTGAAGAACCTTCCCCCATCTATGTTCAAAGTGCTCGCCGTCACGGCTGTAACCTGGG
The DNA here is from genome assembly GCF_018294505.1 of Triticum aestivum. Taxonomy (NCBI): domain Eukaryota; kingdom Viridiplantae; phylum Streptophyta; class Magnoliopsida; order Poales; family Poaceae; genus Triticum; species Triticum aestivum. The sequence continues at coordinate 616,486,518 of NC_057803.1, read as the reverse complement.
TAATGTTTTGTGTATCCACAACCTCTTAAAACAATGCATGCACCTCACCCATCGAGGATTGACTGACTATTCTGACATGTTTTCTCAGCTGGCGTGGTTCCCCTTCATCCAGTATGGCACTGACTGGATGGGCAAGGAGATCTACCACGGCGAGCCGCAGGGGCCCAAGGTGGCCGTCTACTACGCCGGCGTCCGCGAGGGCGCCGTCGGTCTGCTGCTCTCTTCTATGTGCCTCTTGGCCGCCTCCTTCAACACCCCCCACCTTTGCGGTAGGCTCACGTCCAGGGTCGTGTGGTCCTTAAGCAACTTCATCCTATTTGGCATCATGACGGCCATGGTGATCCTTGGCTTGGTCTCCACCAAGGGGTACAACGCGTCTTTCACAGCTGGCCTCTCCGGCCCTGACCCCAAGCTCAGGGTCATCGCGCTCTCCCTCTTCGCGCTCATCGGAATCCCACAGGCCGTGTTGTTCAGTGTACCGTGGGCTGTTGCTTCTAAGGTTGCCGACGACCGTGGCCAAGGCCTCGCCATTGGTGTCCTCAACATTGCCATCATCGTGCCGCAGGTGATAAAACTACAAATCGGCTGTTCTAGTTGCTAATCAGCACCTCAGGGTGTTAGTTTACTTTCCCCTGCGTTGGTCTTGACTTGCTTGTTTACCTTGTTGCTCTTTGCTCAGCTGATTATCGTGCTCACCGCTGGCCCGATCGACAAAGCCTTTGGAAAGGGCAACACACCGGCATTCGGCGTTGGTTGCGCCTTCGCCTTCATCTGTGCAGTCCTTGCGCTCATCCTGCTTCCCAAGACAAGAGGCACGAGAGGGACGTCCAATGCCACCGCCATGGCCTCCAGGGAGCGCTGATATGGTACATCCCCAGGCACGAGAGGGACCTTGGATGCAAACTTGTTCTCAAGCTAAGTGGGTTATCTGCGAGCAATTAGAAGACTAGTCACATTATTTTATTTCATGATTTACGAGCAACACGACCTGTGCACCAGTGTTTTTTCTGTAAATATACTGCTTAATTTTTTGGTACGTTATCACCCCCCATGCAATCGCAACGGGATCATACGTCCTCAACCACGAGAAACTCTTTCAGAACAAAGAACCCTAGCATCCGGATGGATTCCGGAGGGTGGTTGATAGAGGGACTCTGTCACCACATCACCGCATCAGTATGAGGCATCATCATTATCCCATCTTCACCTCTTTGTAATACAGTAGTCTGCGTAGATCCAATTTTTGTATTACTTTGGTACTTCATCTATGTTTATCATGATTCAGTACACGATTCTTATGATCTCGATGTGCGAGTAATTTTTCCAGTTCACGGGGATATGGTGGAATCCTAGTATATTTAGAACTGAATGTTGATAGGATTTGACATCCTCTTTATATGTTTATGTTAATGATTTTCTAAATGTTGGGTGAAATCGACCGTCCAATATATGCCTACTAGGGATGAAAGGTCACTAGTATTGGTATGATGGTGAATTTGCAGAGGTCAGCACTGACAGCGCTTACCTCCCTCTTTTCCCGATCATTGCAACAAGGGACAAACAGAGACCGCCTAAGCTGCATCCACGGGAAAATCCTTAATGCCGTTTGGTAACCGGAGTGCGGATAAATTATAGTGACATATGGGATATGGGGATGCAATACATAAGTAACTTCTTTTTATGTACTAAATGGTAATAATGAAAAGTGATAAGTAATTGCTATAGTAGTGAAAGGCACTACAAAAAACTAGCCACTGGTAAACTATATTACCAGTGGCGGGTATACTCTTGTGGCCACCACATGTACTTGGGTCAAGCCTGCGTGGTCAAAATACCGCATTCTGATTGGTCTTCCATACCCTTCCACGGATTGATGAGGTGACTCTCATCCAACCGTCCACAACTAGTGTTTGCACATAGATCCAATCATCTCCCTTATTTCTCTCCCTTCTCTTCTCTCTCCCAACGACGCACACACACCAGACAGATCCATGAACAGTTTGACCCTCTCTCTCTCTCTCCTTGATCTTCTTGAGCTCCGGCCGGTTTTTGCACACTCTCCCACTGTCCTCCTGCGGATGTTTCTCCGAGCTCGAGGGCGACCAGCGGTAGGGCTCCAACGCCAGCTCCTCCCGTGGATGTTCTCCCTGCCAGCGAGCGCGACAACGGATCCAGCGGGCGCGGCGGATCTAGCGAGTGCAATGACGTATCCATCATGTGCGGCAGCAGATCCAGCTGGGCATGGATCCAGCGAATCTAGCGCACGACGGATCCATCGGGCGTGCGGGCTGCGGCGGATCCGGCGGTCGTGCGCGCGGCAGTGAATCCTGCGTGCGCGGGGTGGAAGATTGACCGCGCGCGGCGGGCGGTGCCAGCCTACATGTTGCGCGCGTGTGTGTGTGCGCGCGCGCCAGCCTCCCGATCAGGGACAGGGATGCGCCGTGGAGTGCCGCTACTATGCTAGGTGCTTCCGTTTTTTATTTTCTAAAATCTTACCTGTGGCCGGCGGGGAATAAGGACTGCTATTGCTAGTGTGTACCTTAGTGGGATTACTGGTGCCGGGCGCCAAGTATAGCCCGCCGCTGCTAGGTCTTTACAAGTTATGCCCGCCACTCATGCCACGTTAGCAACGGCGGGAGGTCAGCGGCGGGCGGCATTGAGAGCCTCGACTGCCACTATTGGGCTTTTGGCGCCCAACACTCGTAGGCATTCCTGCAGTAGTAAGAAGGTGGGATTTAAACAAAAAATTGTAGTTGATGTTTGATGTATCCTAGAAGTATCTATTTTCTTTTTATTCCACCTAAGCTTGCTAGTTGTACTCTGGAAACGTCTTTCAGTTTATTTGCAAGATCCATACAATCAAAAACCATCTACCAAGTTTTGTAGATATCAATTGATCCTATGGAGAAGGATATATATAAACATATGATGTGCTAATATTATTTACTATGATTTATTGTGTAATCTCTTGTAACAATGGAATTTCTTAATACATCAAAATATAAATGAAAAACCTTTTTGCTTTAAAATAAAATTTATGTTTAATGCAATATTTTTTTCAAATTAAATATTGGATGGTTACAAAACAAAATATGTACCGATATACATGCGCATGTTGGATTGTTCATTCTGCTCGTTCGACCTAAAAATATTATACATTTTAGTGTATCGAATAATGTGTATTGAGAGAAATAAATCATCCTAAGAAACTACATATCTTTTGCAAAAAAATGAGTTATCATGAAGTAAAAAAGTTCAGTATAAATTATGTAGGACATTTTAAAAACTAACTAATAGTGATTTTCTTAGATACAATTTTTCTGTATGTCCACCTTGATCACATGAATCAATCAACACAACACAATTAGGTCCACAAATCTTAATCTAACATTCATTATTGATCTAATAGCTTTATGGTGTGGACTTAGCAATTTTCAGTGACCGACTGTACTCTGTCCACGGAGGAATATTCCACGCATTGCGTCGGCATATTATGATCATTCCTCTACTTGGATCGTGATGAAACTCTCCATTGTCTCTCCCACTCTGGGTCTGCACCGTCGTCTCCCTTACCTCGATCTACGTCCGGCTTTTCGACTGCGGCACAACAAGGGAAGAAGGTAGGGTTGGTGAACGAGCGGCGGCGGGGCGCGGGCGGCCTGTGGCGGGCCAGTGCGTGTGGGGCGGGGGCGAGGGCTTGTGGGGCACGTGCTCGAGTAGGTAAATATAAAAATAATTTTTTAATGTTGAATGCTATCTAACATGTTTTTGATCAAATAATCCATTTGTGGTACAAATGATGGGAAACGGTTGATTTAATGCAATAGTCTATCGGTTTGACATCAAAACAGTAATACAAAAGAATACTAGCAAACAATTATTGTCTTTCAAAATAATAATGCTAAACAACGCTATCCCTACCCACTTAATTATGTATGCCTGACATGGCTCAGTCTTCCTAAGACAAAGATATCTATTATGAACACCCCAACAACAAAAATCACACCATTGTCAGATGGGTGGAGCGCGTGTTATTTTTTAGAAACGGCAGGGGTGTGACCGCAAAACTAGCTTGACACGCGCAGGGGTTTACATGGAGACACCTAGGCACTCAACCATCGAGGGGACCGTAGAGGTACCGTACAATGTTATCTATGCTCGTGCATGCGGATCGTATTGGAGCGTTTCTAAACTTGTGGGACCAAATCGTTATGCGTCAGAGACTTGGAGGGACCAAACGTGTAAATTTCTCTATCTCTTCCTTTCCCTTTCCTCTGTTTTGTTTGAAACCTATGTTTTCTTTGCCTCCGACCCGAACAAGTCCTGAGCTGAGAACTACAATGTTTTTTTTATGAATCTAAGGGATGTTTGGTTTGTGACTAATTTCGCCAAAGATTGCCACACCTAAAGTTAGGCAAGTTTGACCAACTTAGATGAGTGTTTGGTTCAAGCCACACCTTACGCAGGACACACCTAGACACATCATTATCCCATCGTCACCTCTTTGTAATACATTAGTCCGCGTAGATCCATTTTTGTATTACTTTGGTACTTCATCCATGTGTACCATGATTCAGTACACGATGCTTATGATCTCGATATGCGAGTAATTTTTCTAGTTCTTGGGGATATGGTGGAATCCTAGTATGTTTAGAATTGAATGTTGATATAGGACTTGACTTATATGTTTATGTTTATCATCTTCTAAATGTTGGGTGAAGTCGGACAATCCAACATAGCCTACTATGGACGAAAGGTCATTAGTATTAGTATGATGGTGAATTTGCATCGGGAGTGACAACTTTTACCTCCATCCTTCCCTGTTGAACAGGGGACAAACAGAGACTGTCTTAGCTGCTTCCATGGGGAAACCGTTAATACCATTTGGTAACAGGAGTGCGGATAAATGTTAGAGACGTATGGGATACGGGGCTGCAACATATAAGTAATTTATCTTTGTTAAGTACTAAATGACAATAATGAAAAGTGGTAAGTAATTGCCATAGCATAATGAAAAGTGGTAAGTAATTGCCGTAGCAGTGGAGGGTGTACTCTTGTGCCCGCCACATGTACTTGGGTCAATTCTGTGTGGTTGAAACACCACGTTCTGAATGGTCTTCCATACCCTCCCGCGGATTGATGAGGTGACTCTCATCCACATGTCCACAACCACCGCCTGCACATAAATCTTTACCTCCGGACCATCCCGGAACTCCTCGTGACGTTCGGGATCTCATTCGGGACTCTGAACAACTTTCGGGCTACTGCATACTAATATCTCTACAACCCCAGCGTCACCGAACCTTAAGTGTGTAGACCTTACGGGTTCGGGAGACAAGCAGACATGACCGAGACGCCTCTCCGGTCAATAACCAACAGCGGGATCTAGATACCCATGTTGGCTCCCACATGCTCCTCGATGATCTCATCGGATGAACCACGATGTCGAGGACTCAATCAATCCCGTATTCAATTCCCTTTGTCAATCGGTACGTTACTTGTCCGAGACTCGATCGTCGGTATTCCAATACCTTGTTTAATCTCGTTAGCAGCAAGTCACTTTACTCGTACCGTAATGCATGATCCCATGACCAACCCCTTGGTCACATTGAGCTCATTATGATGATGCATTATCGAGTGGGCCCAGAGATACCTCTCCGTCATATGGAGTGAAAAATCCCAGTCTCGATTCGTGCCAACCCAACAGACACTTTCGGAGATACCCGTAGTGCACCTTTATAGCCACCCAGTTACGTTGTGACGTTTGGCACACCCAAAGCACTCCTACGGTATCCGGGAGTTGCACAACCTCATGGTCTAAGGAAATGATACTTGACATTGGAAAAGTTCTAGCAAACGAACTACACGATCTTTGTGCTATGCTTAGGTTTGGGTCTTGTCCATCACATCATTCTCCTAATGATGTGATCCCGTTATCAATGACATCCCATGTCCATAGTCAGGAAACCATGATTATCTGTTGATCAACGAGCTAGTCAACTAGAGGCTCAATAGGGACACGTTGTGGTCTATGTATTCACACATGTATTACGATTTCCGGATAACACAATTATAGCATGAATAATAGACAATTATCATGAACAAAGAAATATAATAATAACCATTTTATTATTGTCTCTAGGGCATATTTCCAACAGTCTCCCACTTGCACTAGAGTCACTAATCTAGTTACATTGTGATGAATCGAACGCCCATGGAATTCTGGTGTTGATCATGTTTTGCTCTAGGGAGAGGTTTAGTCAACGGATCTGCTACATTCAGGTCTGTATGTACTTTAAAAATTTCTATGTCTTCATTTTGACACTTTCACGAATGGAGTTGAAGCGACGCTTGATATGCCTGGTCTTCCTGTGAAACCTGGGCTCCTTGGCAAGGGCAATAGCTCCAGTGTTGTCACAGAAGAGAGTCATCGGCCCCGACGCATTGGGTATGACTCCTAGGTCGGTGATGAACTCCTTCACCCAGATTGCTTCTTGTGCTGCCTCCGAGACTGCCATGTACTCTGCTGCACGTGTAGATCCCGCCACGACGCTTTGCTTGTAATTGCACCAGCTTACTGCCCCACCATTCAAAATATACATGTATCCGGTTTGTGACTTAGAGTCATCCAGATCTGTGTCGAAGCTAGAGTCGACGTAACCCTTTACGACGAGCTCTTCGCCAGCTCCATAAACGAGAAACATATCCTTGGTCCTTTTCAGGTACTTCAGAATGTTTTTGACCGCTGTCCAGTGTTCCTTGCCGGGATTACTTTGGTACCTACCTACCAAACTTACGACAAGGTTTACATCAGGTCTGGCACACAACATGGCATACATAATAGACCCTATGGCTGAGGCATAGGGGATGACACTCATCTCTTCTATATCTTCTGCCGTGGTCGGGCATTGAGCCGTGCTCAATCGCACACCTTGCAATACAGGCAAGAACCCCTTCTTGGACTGATCCATATTGAACGTCTTCAATATCTTGTCAAGGTACGTACTTTGTGAAAGACCGATGAGGCGTTTCGATCTATCTCTATAGATCTTGATGCCTAATATATAAGCAGCTTCTCCAAGGTGCTTCATTGAAAAACACTTGTTCAAGTAGGCCTTTATGCTTTCCAAGAATTCTATATCATTTCCCATCAACAGTATGTCATCCACATATAATATGAGAAATGCTACAGAGCACCCACGCACTTTCTTGTAAACGCAGGCTTCTCCATAAGTCTGCATAAACCCAAACGCTTTGATCATCTCATCAAAGCGAATGTTCCAACTCCGAGATGCTTGCACCAGCCCAAAGATTGAGCGCTGGAGCTTGCACACCTTGTTAGCATTCTTAGGATCGACAAAACCTTCCGGCTGCATCATATACATTTCTTCCTTAAGAAAGCCGTTAAGGAATGCCGTTTTGACGTCCATTTGCCATATCTCATAATCATAGAATGCGGCAATTGCTAACATGATTCGGACGGACTTCAGCTTCGCTACGGGTGAGAAATTCTCATCGTAGTCAACCCCTTGAACTTGTCGATAACCCTTAGCGACAAGTCGAGCCTTATAGATGGTCACATTGCCATCCGCGTCTGTCTTCTTCTTAAAGATCCATTTATTTTCAATGGCTCGCCGATCATCGGGCAAGTCAGTCAAAGTCCATACTTCGTTTTCATACATGGATTCTATCTCGGATTTCATGGCTTCTAGCCATTTGTCGGAATCTGGGCCCGCCATCGCTTCTTCATAGTTCCAAGGTCCACCATTGTCTAACAACATGATTTCCAGGACAGGGTTGCCGTACCACTCTGGTGCGGAACGTGTCCTTGTGGACCTACGAAGTTCAGTAGGAGCCTGATCTGAAGTATCTTGATCATCATCATTAACCTCCTCTCTAATCGGTGCAGGCACCACAGGAACATTTTCCTGAGCTGCGCTACTCTCCGCTTCAAGAGGCAGTACTTCATCAAGCTCTACTTTTCTCCCACTTACTTCTTTCGAGAGAAACTCTTTCTCTAGAAAGGATCCATTCTTGGCAACAAAGATCTTGCCTTCGGATCTGAGGTAGAAGGTATACCCAATGGTTTCCTTAGGGTATCCTATGAAGACGCATTTTTCCGACTTGGGTTCGAGCTTTTCAGGTTGAAGTTTCTTGACATAAGCATCGCATCCCCAAACTTTTAGAAACGACATCTTAGGTTTCTTCCCAAACCATAATTCATACGGTGTCGTCTCAACGGATTTCGACGGAGCCCTATTTAAAGTGAATGCGGCAGTCTCTAAAGCATAGCCCCAAAATGAGAGCGGTAGATTGGTAAGAGACATCATAGATTGCACCATATCCAATAGAGTGCGATTACGACGTTCGGACACACCGTTACGCTGAGGTGTTCCAGGCGGCGTGAGTTGTGAAATGATTCCACATTTCCTTAAGTGTGTGCCAAATTCGTGACTTCAATATTCTCCCCCACGATCTGATCGTAAGAACTTTATTTTTCTATCACGTTGATTCTCAACCTCACTCTGAAATTCCTTGAACTTTTCAAAGGTCTCAGACTTGTGTTTCATTAAGTAGATATACTCATATCTACTCAAATCATCAGTGAGAGTGAGAACATAACGATAGCCACCGCGAGCCTCAACACTCATTGGACCGCACACATCAGTATGTATAATTTCTAATAAGTTGGTTGCTCGCTCCCTTGTTCCGGAGAACGGAGTCTTGGTCATTTTACCCATGAGGCATGGTTCGCACGTGTCAAATGATTCGTAATCAAAAGACTCTAAAAGTCCATCTGCATGGAGCTTCTGCATGCGTTTGACACCTATGTGACCAAGGCGGCAGTGCCACAAGTATGTGGGACTATCGTTATCAACTTTACATCTTTTGGTATTCACACTATGAACATGTGTAACATTACACTCGAGATTCATTAAGAATAAACCATTCACCAGCGGGGCATGACCATAAAACATATCTCTCATATAAATAGAACAACCATTATTCTCGGATTTAAATGAGTAGACATCTCGAATTAAACGAGATCCTGATACAATGTTCATGCTCAAAGCTGGAACTAAATAATAATTATTGAGGTTTAAAACTAATCCCGTAGGTAAATGTAGAGGTAGCGTGCCGACGGCGATCACATCGACCTTGGAACCATTCCTGACGCGCATCGTCACCTCGTCCTTCGCCAGTCTCCGCTTATTCCGCAGCTCCTACTTTGAGTTACAAATATGAGCAACCGCACCGGTATCAAATACCCAGGAGCTACTACGAGTGCTGGTAAGATACACATAAATAACATGTATATCACATATACCTTTGGTGTTGCCGGCCTTCTTGTCCGCTAAATATTTGGGGCAGTTCCACTTCCAGTGACCACTTCCCTTGCAATAAAAGCACTCAGTCTCAGGCTTGGGTCCATTCTTTGACTTCTTCCTGGCAACTGATTTACCGGGCGCGGCAACTTCCTTGTCGTCCTTCTTGAAGTTCTTCTTACCCTTGCCTTTCTTGAACTTAGTGGTTTTATTCACCATCAACACTTGATGTTCCTTTTTGATCTCCACCTCCGCTGATTTCAGCATTGAATACACCTCCGGAATGGTCTTTTCCATCCTCTGCATATTGAAGTTCATCACAAAGCTCTTGTAGCTTGGTGGAAGCGACTGAAGGATTCTGTCAATGACCGCGTCATCCGGGAGATTAACTCCCAGCTGAGTCAAGCAGTTGTGCAACACAGATATCTTGAGTATGTGTTCACTAACAGAGCTATTTTCCTCCATCTTACAACTAAAGAACTTGTCGGAGACTTCATATCTCTCGACCCGGGCATGAGCTTGGAAAACCATTTGCTGCTCCTCGAACATCTCATATGCTCCGTGTTGCTCAAAACGCTTTTGGAGCCCCGGTTCTAAGCTGTAAAGCATGCCGCACTAAACGAGGGAGTAATCATCAGCACGTGACTGATAAGCGTTCATAACGTCTTGGTTTGCTGGGAATGGTGCTTCACCTAGCGGTGCTTCTAGGACATAATCTTTCTTGGCAGCTATGAGGATGATCCTCAGGTTCCGGACCCAGTCCGTATAGTTGCTGCCATCATATTTCAGCTTGGTTTTCTCTAGGAACGCGTTGAAGTTGAGGACAACATTAGCGTGGGCCATTTGATCTACAAGACATATTGTAAAGATTTTAGACTAAGTTCATAATAATTAAGTTCATCTAATCAAATTATTCAATAAACTCCCACTCAGACAAACATCCCTCTAGTCATCTAAGTGAAACATGATCCGAGTCAACTAGGCCGTGTCCGATCATCACGTGAGACTGACTAGTCTTCATCGGTGAACATCTCCATGTTGATCGTATCTTCTATACGACTCATGCTCGACCTTTCGGTCCTCCGTGTTCTGAGGCCATGTCTGTACATTCTAGGCTCGTCAAGTCAACCTAAGTGTATTGCGTGTGTAAATCTGGCTTACACCCGTTGTATTCGAATGTTAGAATCTATCACACCCGATCATCACGTGGTGCTTCGAAACAACGAACCTTCGCAATGGTGCACAGTTAGGGGGAACACTTTCTTGAAATTAATTCGAGGGATCATCTTATTTAAGCTACCGTCGTTCTAAGCAAATAAGATGTAAAAAGATGATAAACATCACATGCAATCAAATAGTGACATGATATGGCCAATATCATTTCGCTCCGTTTGATCTCCATCTTCGGGGCGCCATGATCATCGTCGTCACCGGCATGACACCATGATCTCCATCATCATGATCTCCATCATCGTGTCTTCATGAAGTTGTCGCGTCAACTATTACTTCTACTACTATGGCTAACACTTTAGCAATAAAGTAAAGTAATTACATGACGTTTATGTTGACACGTAGGTCATAAATAAATTAAGACAACTCCTATGGCTCTTGCCGGTTGTCATACTCATCGACATGCAAGTCGTGATTCCTATTACAAGAACATGATCATCTCATACATCACATATATCATTCATCACAACTTTTGGCCATATCACAACACAAAGCACTTGCTGCAAAAACAAGTTAGACGTCCTCTAATTGTTGTTGCAAGTTTTTACGTGGCTGCTATAGATTTCTAGCAAGAACGTTTCTTACCTACGCCAAAACCACAACGTGAATTGCCAATTTCTATTTACCCTTCATAAGGACCCTGTTCATCGAATCCGATCCGACTAAAGTGGGAGAGACAGACACCCGCTAGCCACCTTATGCAACTAGTGCATGTCAGTCGGTGGAACCGGTCTCACGTAAGCGTACGTGTAAGGTTGGTCCGGGCCGCTTCATCCCACAATGCCGCCGAATCAAGATAAGACTAGTAACGGCAAGATAATTGACAATATCGACGCCCACAACTACTTTCTGTTCTACTCGTGCATAGAATCTACGCATAGACCTAGCTCATGATGCCACTGTTGGGGATCGTAGCAGAAATTAAAAATTTCCTATGCATCACCAAGATCAATCTATGGAGTATTCTAGCAACGAGGGGAATAGGAGTGCATCTACATACCCTTGTAGATTGCGAGCGGAAGCGTTCAAGTGAACGGGGATGATGGAGTCGTACTCGCCGTGATCCAAATCACCGATGACCAAGTGCCGAACGGACAGCACCTCCGCGTTCAACACACGTACAGTTGGGAAGATGTCTCCTCCTTCTTGATCCAGCAAGGGGGAAGGAGAGGTTGATGAAGATCCAGTAGCACGACGGCGTGGTGGTGGATGCAGCAGGATCCTGGCAAGGCTTCGCCAAGCGCAAGCGGGGAGGAGAGGTGTTACGGAGGGAGATGGAGGCGCCAAGAGCAAGGGGTTGCGGCTGCCCTCCCTCCTCTTTATATAGGGGCCTTGGGGGGGCGCCGGCCCTAGGAGATGCAATCTCCAAGGGGGGCAGCGGCCAAGGGGTGGCTTCCCCCCCAAGCCAAGTGGGGGGCGCCCCCACCCCTAGGGTTTCCCAACCCTAGGTGTAGGGGGGCCCAAGGGGGGGGGGCACACCAGCCCACCAGGGGCTGGTTCCCCTCCCACCTCAGCCCATGGGGCCCTCCGGGGTAGGTGGCCCCACCCGATGGACCCCCGGGACCCTTCCGATGGTCCCGGTACAATACCGGTAACCCCCGAAACCTTCCCGATGGCCGAAACTGGACTTCCTATATATAAATCTTTACCTCCGGACCATTCTGGAACTCCTCGTGACGTCCGGGATCTCATACGGGACTCCGAACAACTTTCGGGTTACTGCATACTAATATCTCTACAAACCCAGCGTCACCGAACCTTAAGTGTGTAGACCCTACGGGTTCGGGAGACAAGCAGACATGACCGAGACGCCTCTCCAGTCAATAACCAACAGCGGGATCTGGATACCCATGTTGGCTTCCACATGCTCCTCGATGATCTCATCAGATGAACCATGATGTCGAGGACTCAATCAATCCCGTATTCAATTCCCTTTGTCAATCGGTACGTTACTTGCCCGAGACTCGATCGTCGGTATCCCAATACCTTGTTCAATCTCGTTACCGGCAAGTCACTTTACTCGTACCGTAATGCATGATCCCGTGACCAACCCCTTGGTCACATTGAGCTCATTATGATGATGCATTACCGAGTGGGCCCAGATACCTCTCCGTCATACGGAGTGACAAATCCCAGTCTCGATTCGTGCCAACCCAACAGACACTTTCGGAGATACCCGTAGTGCACCTTTATAGCCACCCAGTTACGTTGTGACGTTTGGCACACCCAAAGCACTCCTACGGTATCCGGGAGTTGCACAACCTCATGGTCTAAGGAAATGATACTTGACATTGGAAAAGTTCTAGCAAACGAACTACACGATCTTTGTGCTATGCTTAGGTTTGTGTCTTATCCATCACATCATTCTCCTAATGATGTGATCCCGTTATCAATGACATCCCATGTCCATAGTCAGGAAACCATGACTATCTGTTGATCAACGAGCTAGTCAACTAGAGGCTCACTAGGGACACGTTGTGGTCTATGTATTCACATATGTATTACGATTTCCGGATAACACAATTATAGCATGAATAATAGACAATTATCATGAACAAAGAAATATAATAATAACCATTTTATTATTGCCTCTAGGGCATATTTCCAACACCCCCCAGGGCAGGCGCCCCCCCCTAGTTGGAAACCCTAAGGCCTTGTTTGGCACACCGGGCTTGAAGGGGTTTTTGGTGGATTTTCCCCGTCGGGCTTAAAAGCCCTCAAAATCCCAAGTGAATTGTTTGGTATAATGGGCTTCAGCATCGAGGGTTACCTCGCGGCTCACACGCCTCAAGCGAGAGGGAGACGAGACGCAGCCACAAGAACCTCGCGCCGCCGCCAGGCGCCTGCTTCCACTTCTTCCTAGGGCAAATTGGCCTTCTCCCCCCGAGGTACACCGCCCCCTCCCCTCCCACTCCCCTCCCCTCCATCTTTCTAGGGTTTCGCAATATGGCCGCCGCCGGTTGGTTCGCCGTTCGCCTCGTCTCCCCGGCGAGCTCGTGAAGCACACCGTCCCTGAGAACCACCACCGGCTCCTCTCCCCTTTCCAGCACCACTAGCGTGAGAGGCCCCTCGTTCCTCAGCCTGCATCTTGGACTAGCTGTATGCTTGATGCTAACACATCTGGTTTGAGTTCTCTTAGTTCTTGCTTCTATATTAGGCTATTTTGAGTTCTCTGAACCTGAGCATATCTAGTGCATTTTGGGCTAAGGGAAATAATAATGAAATCTGAAACGTGTGTATATGAACTCTGAACCTTCATTCAAATTTAGTTGTAGCACTACCATGAAAATTAATTATGTTCCTTCAAATTTAGCTTTAGTTGTAGCACTACCGTTTTTTATGGTTTGCCTTTTTTATGGCTAGACTCTTTTATATAGCCATGTGTACAGCCCTCTTTCCTTCAAATTCCTATGCTTATTTTTTTGTACTTCAAGCAAGTTTAATAATTATTAATAGTGATCTGAATAGAGGTGAGCTTGGGTTCTTGAAGAACAGCTGCCGCCAAGAACCTGTTTCTGCATGATCTAAATAGAAAAAGCCAGGCTATCCAATTCAGTTGGCCACTATGTTCCCGGCAATGCGCTCTATGTCTGTGTGATGTCAGATTCAGGACTAGGATATTTTCCTAAATGCTATACTTTTTTGACGGATTATAAGTACTATACTTAAATGCTATATCATGTTTCTTGCTGATACATTTATTTTCTCTTGTTGCAGCCTTCAGGTTCTTGCTTTTCCTGACCAATTTGATAGACTGTCATTTTCCGCAAAAATCCTCAAAGCCTTTAGGTACAAGTCCTTTACCATGTCTCGCTAGCAACCGCCTAGTGATTAGTAGATGAAGTTCCTGTCTTTGCTGTGACGCCTTGTATGCAAGAACTTTTAGCACATGTTCATTATTGCTTTGTTAGTACCGTACTTGTTAGCCCTTTCATTCTTATTGTTTCTTAATTGCTTAGAGTCGAAATGAATTCACGGATCCTTGAGAGAATTAGCAAGAGGAGGGAAGAGGATGAAGATGACATGATCTTCTTTATTTGGCCAACATTGTACCAGATCCTTAGTAGAACTGACAAAAGTCAGCGACATAGCTCCGTTTTGTATGGCAAGAGGCGTGTTTATGAAATACTTCAAGGTCATGTCAAGAATTTCCTGGTATCTTTTAGGATGGAGCCGCATATCTTTGAACTGCTGGCATCATATCTTAGAAGGGAAAATTTGATCAAGGACAAGACAATCAAGGTGGAGGAGAAATTAGGCTTTTTCCTTTACATGTTGTCTCACAATGCGTATTTTGAAGATTTGCAACTAGAATACCAACATAGTGGGTGGACCTTCCATGAATACATCAAGTCTTTCTTCGACATCATCCCCATTCTATCTTGTCGATTTCTGAGGCATCAAAGCATCGATGAACCTCATCCAAAGATTGCTGGAGATCCAAGATACTTCCCATACTTTGAGGTTTTCACCTTGACACTTTCACTTCATCTCTTATCTATATCATCAGATTTTGGATATTGACTTGCAATCAATCTATTCGCAGAATTGCATAGGCGCCATCGATGGAACTCATGTTCCTATGACTGTAACACCTGACAAAGCCGCTCCTTTCCGGAATAGGAAGGGAACTCTTAGCCAAAATGTCATGGTCGCATGTGACTTTGACCTAAACTTCACATTCATCTCATGTGGTTGGGAAGGGTCACCTACAGATGCTACAGTGCTCCAGTCAGCCTTGAACCGTGGCTTCAAAGTACCCGAAGGAATGTTCTATTTGGTTGATGGTGGTTATGCAAATACCACATCTTTCCTTGCACCATATCGGGGTGTCCGGTATCACCTCAAGGAGTTTAGGTATGGGCGCCATCGACCACAAAACTACAAGGAGTTGTTCAATCTTTGGCATGTCGTGTTGCGCAACCATGTGGAAAGGGCCATAGGAATTCTTAAGAAACGTTTCCCAATTCTTCGTGTTGGTACATACCATCAAATAGAAAACCAAGTCAAGATCACAGCAGCTGCGGCAGTCTTTCATAATATCATCAGGATGCATAAGGGCGATGAAAAATGGCTTGATAATCAACCCAATAACATACCTCCCACCGAATTTGTTAACCTTCCGGATGATGATGATCACCAACATGGTAACCACCAAGAGAATAATATCCCAGGCGACAACTTCATGGACGAGATTGCTAGGAGGATGTGGGATGATTTCCAACTTGACTAGCTAGTAACTTGTAGTAATGAACTCTTTTGTCATGTTCTTCATGTTGTAATGAACTCTTTTGTTATGTTTGTCATGTAATAGTGAACTCTTTGTTATATGTTCATTGACAATAGGTTGCGTTTCTGCATGTAATAATGAGCTCTTTGTTATGTTTGACATTTATGATGCTCTTTGTTGTCATGTAATAATGAGCTTTGTTATCTTACATGTTCATCATGTAAGATATGTATCCTAAAGGTTCTCCTAAGTTCAACTTGATGCAAAGGAAAGGTTTGCAGAAAAAACCTTCACCAAAGGCAATGAAAAGGGTTGCTTCACCAAGAGGTATTTTCCATGTTACATGCATCTCAACTTGTATCTTCTGAAACATATATTTTTCATCTGCACTTCTCTAATGCTTGTGCTTGTGTAGTTGACAAGCCAAGGGCCCAATGGAACCGAGGACTTGAGAAGTCTTTGGTGGATTTGCTTCATGAGCATGATGATCCTTGTTCTAGAGGTGACAATGGCTGAGGAAGTGAAACGTGGAACCAGATGGTCAAGCTATTCAATGCTAGGAATGGTGTGAACTTTACAAAGCGTCAGATTCAAGAGAAGGACAAAGAAATGAAAATGGACTGTAGGGCACTAAAGGAGGCTCGAAGACAAAGCGGTGTTAGCTGGGATGATGTTAGATGCACGTTAATTGCTGATGCAAACCTTTGGAAAAACATGATCGTGGTAAGTTATTTTACCAACATTGCAACTGCAGCTCCATGCTTGAAGTTAGTATTATTTTGGTATTAATTATTTCACTCTTCTTGTTTATAGACATGGAAAAGAATCGGAAAATTTAGGAGAGGATCTTTCCCCCTATATGATAGACTAGGAGAATTATATGATGGTAAGCTTAATTTGACTAGAAAGAGATCTTTCTGAATTTAATGCTTCTTAGATACCTGAATCATGTGCTTTGTGTAGGCCATACAACTAAAGGTAATTACAATTTCATATCTTCGGAACCATCACAACAAGCTGGGCCATCACAACCAGATATTACACAAGTGGAAGATGATGTTGAAGAAGAGGAGGCAGAAGAGGTAGATGCTGATGAATTGCAGATCTTGGAGGAAGGGGATGTTGTTGGTGCTAGAGTTGGTGAAAAGAGGGTTGCCGCCGCTGATCCTGGAGGAATGGATGAACAAGTCGGTGAAAAGAGGGTTCCTGCTGCTGGTCCTGCTACAAAAACGAAGCCTCGGAAGGAGGCAAAGAGGCCAAAGAAGACTGGAGATGCAATAGTGGAAGTGATGCAGCAGTATGTGAACATAAAGAAGAAACAAGCGGAGGACGAAGTCGCCTTACTGACAAAAGAGAGCGCTGGATCAACAAATGGGCAAGAATTCTCCATCAGCAAGTGCATTTCTCTAGTGCACAAGATGGACAACATAGCATGCCATGAGAGAGCCAGAGCATACAAGGTGTTCAAAAATGCTAAGAACCGTGAAACCTTCATCACTTCTGCTGCCGAGGATGAAGAGAGTGCGGTCATGCGGCTTCGGAGCAAAATGGCTGAGTTGCCTACCTAGAAGAGGTATTTTGATCTAGTTCATAATGTTCTTGCTTGCTTGGTATTGTTCTTAAGCCCTGTAAGCTCATATTCCTGATTAGCTTGGAACAAAGAGAGTGCGGTCAGCAAGTGAATGAATGCTTTGTCGGCATACTAATTTGAATAAAGGGCAAATAACAGGAAGAAACTGAACCATATTGTTTGGCAATCAGCAAGAAAGTTATTGTAGTGTTTTGTTAGAGAAATATATATGATTTGGTAGTGAACAATCATACTAAATCTACATTTTTTGTTCTGTATATGATCTGTAGATATGACTTTTACATGAGCTAGCTATGGGCTGTTTTGTTGGGGAACGTTGCAGAAAACAAAAAATTTCCTACTCGTTTCACCAAGATCATCTAGGAGTTCATCTAGCAACGAGTCATTGGATGCATCTACATACCTTTGTAGATCGCGCACGGAAGCATTCAAAAGAACGGTGATGATGTAGTCGTACTCGACGTGATCCAAATCACCGATGACCAAGCGCCGAACGGACGGCACCTCCGCGTTCAACACACGTATGGGACGGGAGACGTCTCCTCCTTCTTGATCCAGCAAGGGGGGAGGAGAGGTTGATGAAGATCCAGCAGCACGACGGCGTGGTGGTGGATGCAGGGCGTCACAGTAGCAGGGCTTCGCCAAGACTACGAGGGAGAGACGTAACGGGGAGAGAGGGAGGCGCCAGGGGCTGGTGTATGAGGTCCCTCCTCTCCCCCACTATATATAGGGGTGCCAAGGGGGGGCGCCGGCCCTAGTAGATGGCATCTACTAGGGGGGGCGCCGGCCAAGGGGAGGTTTCCCTCCCCCCCAAGGCACCTAGGGGTGCCTTCCACCACATGGACTCTTCCATGGTGGAAACCCTAGGCGCATGGGCCTATAGGGGCTGGTGCCCTTGGCCCATCTAGGCCAAGGCGCACCCCCTACAGCCCATGTGGCCCCCCGGGACAGGTGGCCCCACCCAGTGGGCCCACGGGACCCCTCCGGTGGTCCCGGTACAATACCGATAACCCCGAAACTTGTCCCGATGCCCGAAACTGCACTTCCTATATATAATTCTTTACCTCCGGACCATTCCGGAACTCCTCGTGACGTCCGGGATCTCATCCGGGACTCCGAACAACATTCGGGTTACTGCATATACATATCTTCACAACCCTAGCGTCACCGAACCTTAAGTGTGTAGACCCTACGGGTTCGGGAGACAAGCAGACATGACCGAGACGACTCTCAGGTCAATAACCAACAGCGGGATCTAGATACCCATGTTGGCTCCCACATGCTCCACAATGATCTCATCGGATGAACCACGATGTCGAGGATCCAATCAACCCCGTACGCAATTCCCTTTGTCAATCGATATGTTACTTGCCCGAGATTCGATCGTCGGTATCCCAATACCTCGTTCAATCTCGTTACCGGCAAGTCACTTTACTCGTACTGTAGTGCATGATCCCGTGACCAGACACTTGGTCACTTTGAGCTCATTATGATGATGCATTACCGAGTGGGCCCAGTGATACCTCTCCGTCATACGGAGTGACAAATCCCAGTCTTGATCCATGTCACCCAACAGACACTTTCGGAGATACCCGTAGTCTACCTTTATAGTCACCCAGTTACGTTGTGACGTTTGGCATACCCAAAGCACTCCTACGGTATCCGGGAGTTACACGATCTCATGGTCTAAGGAAAAGATACTTGACATTGGAAAACTCTAGCAAACGAACTATACGATCTTGTGCTATGTTTAGGATTGGGTCTTGTCCATCACATCATTCTCCTAATGATGTGATCTCGTTATCAATGACATCCAATGTCCATAGTCAGGAAACCATGACTATCTATTGATCAATGAGCTAGTCAACTAGAGGCTCACTAGGGACATGTTGGTGTCTGTTATTCACACATGTATTACGATTTCCGGATAACACAATTATAGCATGAATAAAGACAATTATCATGAACAAGGAAATATAATAATAATGCTTTTATTATTGCCTCTAGGGCATATTTCCAACAGTCTCCCACTTGCACTAGAGTCAATAATCTAGTTACATTGTGATGAATCGAACACCCATGGAATTCTGGTGTTGATCATGTTTTGCTCTAGGGAGAGGTTTAGTCAACGGATCTGCTACATTCAGGTCCGTATGTACTTTACAAATCTCTATGTCTCCATCTTGAACATTTTCACGAATGGAGTTGAAGCGACGCTTGATGTGCCTTGTCTTCTTGTGAAACCTGGGCTCCTTGGCAAGTGCAATAGCTCCAGTGTTGTCACAGAAGAGCTTGATCGGCCCCGACGCATTGGGTATGACTCCTAGGTCGGTGATGAACTCCTTCACCCATATTGCTTCATGTGCTGCCTCCGAGGCTGCCATGTACTCCGCTTCACATGTAGATCCCGCCACGACGCTTTGCTTGCAACTGCACCAGCTTACTGCCCCACCATTCAAAATATACACGTATCCGGTTTGTGACTTAGAGTCATCCAGATCTGTGTCGAAGCTAGCATCGACGTAACCCTTTACGATGAGCTCTTCGTCACCTCCATAAACGAGAAACATTTCCTTAGTCCTTTTCAGGTACTTTAGGATATTCTTGACCGCTGTCCAATGTTCCTTGCCGGGATTACTTTGGTACCTTCCTACCAAACTAATGGCAAGGTTAACATCAGGTCTGGTACACAGCATGGCATACATAATAGAACCTATGGCTGATGCATAGGGTATGACGCTCATCTCTTCTATATCTTCTGCCGTGGTCGGACATTGAGCTGAGCTCAATTTCATACCTTGTAGCACAGGCAAGAACCCCTTCTTGGATTGATCCATATTGAACTTCTTCAATATTTTATCAAGGTATGTGCTTTGTGAAAGACCTATGAGGCGTCTTGATCTATCTTTATAGATCTTGATGCCTAATATATAAGCAGCTTCTCCAATGTCCTTCATTGAAAAACTCTTATTCAAATAGGCCTTGATGCTGTCCAAGAGTTCTATATCATTTCCCATCAAAAGTATGTCATCTACATATAGTATGAGAAATGCTATAGAGCTCCCACTCACTTTCTTGTAAACACAGGCTTCTCCATAAGTCTGTGTAAACCCAAACACTTTGATCATCTCATCAAAGCGAATGTTCCAACTCCGAGATGCTTGCACCAGCCCATAAATCGAGCGTTGAAGCTTGCACACTTTGTCAGCATTCTTAGTATCGACAAAACCTTCCGGCTGCATCATATACAGCTCTTCCTTAAGAAAACCATTAAGGAATGCCGTTTTGACGTCCATTTGCCATATTTCATAATCATAGAATGCGGCAATTGCTAACATGATTCGGACGGACTTTAGCTTCGCTACCGGTGAGAAAGTCTCATCGTAGTCAACCCCTTGAACTTGTCGATAACCCTTAGCGACAAGTCGAGCTTTATAGATGGTCACATTACCATCCGCGTCTGTCTTCTTCTTAAAGATCCATTTATGTTCTATGGCTCGCCGTTCAACGGGCAAGTCAGTCAAAGTCCATACTTCATTTTCATACATGGATCCTATCTCGGATTTCATGGCTTCTAGCCATTTGTCGGAATCCGGGCCCGCCATCGCTTCTTCATAGTTCGAAGGTTCACCGTTGTCTAACAACATGATTTCCAAGACAGGGTTGCCGTACCACTCTGGTGCGGAACGTGTCCTTGTGGACCTTCGAATTTCAGTAGGAGCTTGATCAGAAGTATCTTGATCATTATCATTAACTTCCTCTCTAGTCGGTGCAGGCACCTCAGGAACATTTTCTTGAGTTGCGCCATTTTCCGGTTCAAGAGGTAATACTTCATCAAGCTCTACTTTCCTCCCACTTACTTCTTTCGAGAGAAACTCTTTCTCTAGAAAGGACCCATTCTTGGCAACAAAGATCTTGCCTTCGGATCTGAGGTAGAAGGTGTACCCAATAGTTTCCTTTGGGTACCCTATGAAGACGCATTTTTCCGATTTGGGTTCGAGCTTTTCAGGTTGAAGTTTCTTGACATAAGCATCGCATCCCCAAACTTTTAGAAACGACAGCTTAGGTTTCTTCCCAAACCATAATTCATACGGTGTCGTCTCAACGGATTTCGACGGAGCCCTATTTAAAGTGAATGCGGCAGTCTCTAAAGCATAGCCCCAAAAAGATAGCGGTAAATCGGTAAGAGACATCATAGATCGCACCATATCTAATAGAGTGCGATTACGACGTTCGGACACACCATTACGCTGAGGTGTTCCAGGCGGCGTGAGTTGTGAAACTATTCCACATTTTCTTAAGTGTGTGCCAAACTCGTGACTCAAGTATTCTCCTCCACGATCTGATCGTAGAAACTTGATTTTCCTGTCACGTTGATTTTCAACCTCACTCTGAAATTCCTTGAACTTTTCAAAGGTTTCAGACTTGTGTTTCATTAAGTAGATATACCCATACCTACTTAAATCATCAGTGAGGGTGAGAACATAACGATAGCCACCGCGAGCCTCAACACTCATTGGACCGCACACATCAGTATGTATGATTTCCAATAAGTTGGTTGCTCGCTCCATTGTTCCTGAGAACGGAGTCTTGGTCATTTTACCCATAAGGCATGGTTCGCACGTGTCAAATGATTCATAATCAAGAGACTCTAAACGACCATCTGCATGGAGCTTCTTCATGCGTTTGACACCTATGTGACCAAGGCGGCAGTGCCACAAGTATGTGGGACTATCATTATCAACCTTACTTCTTTTGGTACTCACATTGTGAACATGTGTAGGATCACGTTCGAGATTCATAAAGAATAAACCATTCACCATAGGAGCATGACCATAAAACATATCGCTCATATAAATAGAACAACCATTATTCTCGGATTTAAATGAGTAGCCATCTCGAATCAAACGAGATCCCGATACAATGTTCATGCTCAAAGCTGGCACTAAATAACAATTATTAAGGTTTAAAACTAATCCCAAAGGGAGATGCAGAGGTAGCTTGCCGACGGCGATCACATTGACCTTGGAACCATTCCCGACGCGCATCGTCACCTCGTCCTTTGCCAGTTTCCGCTTATTCCGCAGCCCCTGCTTTGAGTTACAAATGTGAGCAACTGCACCGGTATCAAATACCCAGGAGCTACTATGGGCACTAGTAAGGTACACATCAATTACATGTATATCACATATACCTTTTGTTTTGCCGGCCTTCTTATCCGCTAAGTACTTAGGGCAGTTCCGCTTCCAGTGACCGCTTCCCTTGCAATAAAAGCACTCAGTCTTGGGCTTGGGTCCATTCTTTAGCTTCTTCCCGGTAGCTTGCTTGCCGGGCGTGGCAACCTCCTTGCCGTCCTTCTTGAAGTTCTTTTTACCCTTGCCTTTCTTGAACTTAGTGGTTTTATTGACCATCAACACTTGATGTTCCTTCTTGACTTCTACCTCAGCTGATTTCAGCATAGCAAATACTTCAGGAATGGTCTTTTCCATCCCAGCATATTGAAGTTCATCACAAAGCTCTTGTAGCTTGGTGGAAGCGATTGGAGGATTCTGTCAATGACCGCATCATCCGGGAGATTAACTCCCAGCTGAGTCAAGCGGTTATGCAACCCAGACATAGTGAGTATGTGCTCACTGACAGAACTGTTTTCCTCCATCTTACAGCTGAAGAACTTGTCGGAGACTTGATATCTCTCGACCCGGGCATGAGCTTGGAAAACCATTTTCAGCTCTTCGAACATCTCATATGCTCCGTGTCTCTCAAAACGCTTTTGGAGCCCCGGCTCTAAACTGTAAAGCATGCCGCACTGAACGAGGGAGTAGTCATCGGAACGTGCCTGCCAAGCGTTCATAACATCTTGTTCTGCAGGGAGAACGGGTGCGTCACCAAGCGGTGCTTGTAGGACATAATCTTTCTTGGCAGCTATGAGGATGATCCTCAGGTTCTGGACCCAGTCCGTATAGTTGCTGCCATCGTCTTTCAGCTTGGTTTTCTCTAGGAACGCGTTGAAGTTGAGGACTACGTTGGCCATTTGATCTACAAGACATATTGTAAAATATTTAGACTAAGTTCATGATAATTAAGTTCAACTAATCAAATTATTAATGAACTCCCACTTAGATTAGACATCCCTCCAGTCATCTAAGTATTACATGATCCGAGTTAACTAGGCCGTGTCCGATCATCACGTGAGACGGACTAGTCAACATCGGTGAACATCTTCATGTTGATCGTATATTCTATACGACTCATGCTCGACCTTTCTTTCTTCTGTGTTCCGAGGCCATGTATGTACATGCTAGGCTTGTCAAGTCAACCTAAGTGTTTGCATGTGTAAATCTGTCTTACACCCGTTGTATGTGAACGTCTGAATAAAACACCCGATCATCACGTGGTGTTTTGAAACAGCGAACTGTCGCAACGGTGCACAGTTAGGGGGAACACTTCTTGAAATTAGTATGAGGGATCATCTTATTTACTACCGTCGTTCTAAGTAAACAAGATGCAAAACATGATAAACATCACATGCAATCAAATAATAAACGTGACATGATATGGCCAATATCACATAGCTCCTTTGATCTCCATCTTGGGGCTCCATGATCATCTTGTCACCGGCTTGACACCATGATCTCCATCATCATGATCTCCATCATCGTGTCTCCATGAAGTTGCTCGCCAACTATTACTTCTACTACTATGGCTAACGCGTTTAGCAATAAAGTAAAGTAGTTTACATGGCGTTTCTCAATGACACGCAGGTCATATAAAAGAATAAAGACAACTCCTGTGGCTCCTGCCGGTTGTCATACTCATCGACATGCAAGTCGTGATTCCTATTACAATAGCATGAACATCTCATACATCACATATAGATCATTCATCATTCATCACAACTTTGGCCATATCATATCACAAACCACTTGCTGCAAAAACAAGTTAGACGTCATCTAATTGTTGTTGCAAGTTTTACGTGGCTGAATTAGGGTTCTAGCAAGAACGTCTTCTTACCTACGTTAAAGCCACAACGTGATTTGTCAACTTCTATTTACCCTTCATAAGGACCCTGTTCATCGAATCCGCTTCAACTAAAGTAGGAGAGACAGACACCCGCCAGCCACCTTATGCAACTTGTGCATGTTAGTCGGTGGAACCGGTCTCACGTAAGCGTACGTGTAAGGTTGGTCCGGGCCGCTTCATCCCACAATACCGCTGAAGCAAGAAAAGACTAGTAACGGCAAGAAAGTTGACAAATCCACGCCCACAACTGATTGTGTTCTACTCGCGCAAGAAGAACTACGCATAGACCTAGCTCATGATACCACTGTTGGGGAACGTTGCAGAAAACAAAAAATTTCCTACTCGTTTCACCAAGATCTTCTAGGAGTTCATCTAGCAACGAGTCATTGGATGCATCTACATACCTTTGTAGATCGCGCACGGAAGCGTTCAAAAGAACGATGATGATGTAGTCGTACTCGACGTGATCCAAATCACCGATGACCAAGCGCCGAACGGACGGCACCTCCGCGTTCAACACACGTACGGGACGGGAGACGTCTCCTCCTTCTTGATCCAGCAAGGGGGGAGGAGAGGTTGATGAAGATCCAGCAGCACGACAGCGTGGTGGTGGATGCAGGGTGTCACAGTAGCAGGGCTTCGCCAAGACTACGAGGGAGAGACGTAACGGGGAGAGAGGGAGGCGCCAGGGGCTGGTGTATGAGGTCCCTCCTCTCCCCCACTATATATAGGGGTGCCAAGGGGGGGCGCCGGCCCTAGTAGATGGCATCTACTAGGGGGGCGGCAGCCAAGGGGAGGTTTCCCTCCCCCCCAAGGCACCTAGGGGTGCCTTCCACCACATGGACTCTTCCATGGTGGAAACCCTAGGCGCATGGGCCTATAGGGGCTGGTTCCCTTGGCCCATCTAGGCCAAGGCGCACCCCCTACAGCCCATGTGGCCCCCCGGGACAGGTGGCCCCACCCAATGGGCCCACGGGACCCCTCCGGTGGTCCCGGTACAATACCGATAACCCCGAAACTTGTCCCGATGCCCGAAACTGCACTTCCTATATATAATTCTTTACCTTCGGACCAGTCCGGAACTCCTCGTGACGTCCGGGATCTCATCCGGGACTCCGAACAACATTCGGGTTACTGCATATACATATCTTCACAACCCTAGCATCACCGAACCTTAAGTGTGTAGACCCTACGGGTTCGGGAGACAAGCAGACATGACCGAGACGACTCTCAGGTCAATAACCAACAGCGGGATCTGGATACCCATGTTGGCTCCCACATGCTCCACGATGATCTCATCGGATGAACCACGATGTCGAGGATTCAATCAACCCCGTACGCAATTCCCTTTCTCAATCGATATGTTACTTGCCCGAGATTCGATCGTCGGTATCCCAATACCTCGTTCAATCTTGTTACCGGCAAGTCACTTTACTCGTACTGTAATGCATGATCCCGTGACCAGACACTTGGTCACTTTGAGCTCATTATGATGATGCATTACCGAGTGGGCCCAGTGATACCTCACCCAACAGACACTTTCGGAGATACCCGTAGTCTACCTTTATAGTCACCCAGTTACGTTGTGACGTTTGGCATACCCAAAGCACTCCTACGGTATCCGGGAGTTACACGATCTCATGGTCTAAGGAAAAGATACTTGACATTGGAAAACTCTAGCAAACGAACTATACGATCTTGTGCTATGTTTAGGATTGGGTCTTGTCCATCACATCATTCTCCTAATGATGTGATCTCGTTATCAATGACATCCAATGTCCATAGTCAGGAAACCATGACTATCTATTGATTAACGAGCTAGTCAACTAGAGGCTCACTAGGGACATGTTGGTGTCTGTTATTCACACATGTATTACGATTTCCGGATAACACAATTATAGCATGAATAAAGACAATTATCATGAACAAGGAAATATAATAATAATGCTTTTATTATTGCCTCTAGGGCATATTTCCAACATGTTTTGTATCCAGTAATAAGCTAGTTGGGGCTTTATATATTTTTGTTCAGCTAAAATTTGTTGTGTTATTACTTATTACATTTACCGCAAGCTCATGATTTTATACTTTTTGGTCCAACAAAAAATGATGATCAAATCTTATTTTCAGCCAAGGAGGAAGTTCGCTCCCAAGAGTGCAAAGTAAAGGCGAGCGAAATGATCAAAATTTATGAACTTCTGCGGTGAACTGATATGAGGAACAGTTATGAAATGCTAGCACGATTCTCTTTCTTTAGACCAAACGATATACTATTGTTTTATTTGATCCGAAGTCATCGAAATTGATTGTGTTGTTGTTAAGAAAATGGGTGTTGGTGTTGCATCTTGATGCTTGCTAGCCTTTGATGTTCTTTGTTCATATGACAATGAGGCTTGGGATGGAGTCTGTCCTTTGAGAATTAAAAGATTTTTTTGCTTCCAGTACTAGTTGATGCACCATATGGTTGTTCATGTTGTAGTAAAGATTGATAATTATAGTAGTTTATTCCACATGTGTGCTGTGATGGAGTAAAATTGTAGGATATGAGAGCCACAAGTCATTTATATATGATGGAAGAAAACTGAAGCAAAATCCCCAACCTCTATGTGACAAACACTCAATACTACAGATGGGGAAGGGGATTAGGACGGGGGAGATGTTTGGTGGGGATTTGAGGGGATTTGGTGAAGGGAAGGGATTCACTAAATCCCCCAAAATCCCCAGCCCCTTTGGGGCTTGAAAACCCTCTTGACCAAACAAGGCCTAAGGGGGCCGCTGCCCCCCCTCTAAATGGATCTAGGGGGCTGGCGCCCCCCTCCCCTTCCCCTATATATAGTGGGGTTTTGGGGGCTGCCAGAGACACGAGTCTCCCTCTCTCTTGGCACAACCCTACCCCTCTCCCTCCTCGTCTCTCGAAGTGCTTGGCGAAGCCCTGCTGGAGTGCCACGCTCCTCCACCACCACCACGCCGTCGTGCTGCTGCTGGACGGAGTCTTCCCCAAACTCTCCCTCTCCCTTGCTGGATCAAGGCGCAGGAGACGTCACCGGGCTGCACGTGTGTTGAACGCGGAGTCACCGTTGTTCGGTGCTTAGATCGGATTCGGCCGCGATCTAAATCGCTTCGTGTACGACTCCACCGACCGCGTTCTTGCAACGCTTCCGCACAGCGATCTTCAAAGGTATGAAGATGCACTCCCCTCTCGTTTCTAGTAAACTCCATAGATTGATCTTGGTGATGCGTAGAATTTTTTTAATTTTTGCAACGATCCCCAACAAAAGTCTCATCGTAGTGAACTCCTTGAACTTGTCGAAAACCTTTTGCGATAAGTCGAGCTTTTTAGGCAGTAACATTACCATCAGCGTCAGTCTTCTTCTTGAGGATCCAATTAATCTCTATGGCTCTCCAATCATCGGGCAAGTCCACTAAAGTCCACACTTTGTTCTCATACATGGATCCTATCTCAGATTTCTTGGCCTCAAGGCATTTTGTAGAATCTGGACTCATCATCGCTTCCTCGTATTTCGTAGGTTTGTCATGGTCTAGTAACATGACTTCTAGAACAGTATTACTGTATCACTCTGGTGCGGAACGTGCTCTGGTTGACCTATGAGGTTTGGTAGTAACTTGATCCGAAGTTTCATGATCATTATCATTAGCTTCCTCACTAGTTTGTGTAGGCATCACGGGAAGTTTTTTTGTGATGAGCTACTCTCCAATTCAAGAGAAGGTACATTTAACTCATCAAGTTCTACTTTCCTCCTACTCACTTCTTTCGAGGGAAACTCCTTCTCTAGAAAGGATCCATTCTTAGTAACAAAGATCCTGCCTTCGGATCTGTAATAGAAGGTGTACCCAACAGCTTCTTTTGGGTATCCTATGAAGACGCGCTTTTCTGATTTGGGTTCGAGCTTATCAGGCTGAAGCTTTTAACATAAGCATCGCAACCCCAAACTTTAAGAAACGACAGCTTAGGTTTCTTGCCAAACCGTAGTGTTGGGGATCGTAGCAGAATTTTAAAATTTTCTACGCATCACCAAGATCAATCTATGGAGTCATCTAGCAACGAGGGAGAGGGGAGTGCATCTACATACCCTTGTAGATCGCTAAGCGGAAGCGTTCAAGTGAACGGGGTTGATGGAGTCGTACTCGTCATGATCCAAATCACCGATGATCCTAGTGCCGAACGGATGGCACCTCCGCGTTCAACACACATACAGCCCGGGGACGTCTCCTTCTTCTTGATCTAGCAAGGGGAGAGGAGAAGTTGAGGGAAAACTCTGACAGCACGACGGCATGGTGGTGATGGAGCTCGTGGTTCTCCGGCAGGGCTTCGCCAAGCACTACGGAGGAGGACGAGGTGTTGGAGGAGGGAGAGGGCTGCGCCAGGGGAAGGGTGCGGCTGCCCTCTCTCTCCCTCACTATATATAGGGGGAAGGGAGGAGGGGGAGGCGCCCTAGGGTTCCCTAGGGGAGGGGCGGCGGCCACAGGGGAAACCCTAGATGGGTTTGGGCGCCCCCACCCCCTAGGAAACTTGCCCCCCAAGCCGGGAGGGGCGGCTGCCCTAGGGGTGGCGCCCCCACCTCTCTTGGTTATGTGAGATTGGGTGGGAGGGGCGCTCAGCCCCTTAGTGGGCTGATGTGCCATCTCCCCTTGGCCCATAAGGCCCCCCAACGCTTGCTGGGGCCTCCGAAACCCCTTTCGGACACGCTCGTCATCACCTGGTACCCCCGGAACAATTCCGGACTCCAATACCCTTCGTCCAATATACCGATCTTCACCTCCGGACCATTCCGGAGCTCCTCGTCATGTCCGGGATCTCATCCAGGACTCCAAACAACCTTCGGTAACCACATACTATTTCCCATAACAACTCTAGCGTCACCGAACCTTAAGTGTGTAGACCTTACGGGTTCGGGAACCATGCAGACATGACCGAGACGTTCTCCGGTCAATAACCAACAGCGGGATCTGGATACCCATGTTGGCTCCCACATGTTCCATGATGATCTCATCGGATGAACCACGATGTCGAGGATTCAATCAATCCCGTATTCAATCCCCTTTGTCTATCGGTACGATACTTGCCCGAGATTCGATCGTCGGTATCCCGATACCTTGTTCAATCTCGTTACCGGCAAGTCTCTTTACTCGTTCCGTAACACATCATCCCGTGATCAACTCCTTGGTCACATTGTGCACATTATGATGATGTCCTACCGAGTGGGCCCAGAGATACCTCCCCATCATATGGAGTGACAAATCCCAGTCTCGATTCGTGCCAACCCAACAGACACTTTCGGAGATACCCGTAGTGTACCTTTATAGCCACCCAGTTACGTTGTGACGTTTGGTACACCCAAAGCATTCCTACGGTATCCGGGAGTTGCACAATCTCATGGTCTAAGGAAATGATACTGGACATTAGAAAAGCTTTAGCATACGAACTACACGATCTTTGTGCTAGGCTTAGGATTGGGTCTTGTCCATCACATCATTCTCCTAATGATGTAATCCCGTTATCAACGACATCCAATGTCCATGGTCAGGAAACCGTAACCATCTATTGATCAACGAGCTAGTCAACTAGAGGCTTACTAGGGACATGGTGTTGTCTATGTATCCACTCATGTATCTGAGTTTCCTATCAATACAATTCTAGCGTGGATAATAAACGATTATCATGAACAAGGAAATGTAATAATAACTAATTTGTTATTGCCTCTAGAGCATATTTCCAACAGTCTCCCACTTGCACTAGAGTCAATAATCTAGTTCACATCGCCATGTGATTAACACTCACAGGTCACATCGCCATGTGACCAACATCCAAAGAGTTTACTAGAGTCAATAATCTAGTTCACATCACTATGTGATTAACACTCAATGAGTTCTGGGTTTGATCATGCTGCTTGTGAGAGAGGTTTTAGTCAATGGGTCTGCAACATTCAGATCTGTATGTACTTCGCAAATCTCTACGCTATATTTGGAGCCATTTCAAATAACTGTTCTGTTGGGGAACGTAGTAATTTCAAAAAAATTCCTACGCACACACAAGATCATGGTGATGCATAGCAACGAGAGGGGAGAGTGTTGTCTACGTACCCACGCAGACCGACTGCGGAAGCGATCACACAACATAGAGGAAGTGGTCGTACGTCTTCCCGATCCGACCGATCCAAGCACCATTACTACGGCACCTCCGAGTTCTTAGCACACGTACAGCTCGATGACGATCCCCGGGCTCCGATCCAGCAAAGCGTCGGGGAAGAGTTCCGTCAGCACGACGGTGTGGTGACGATCTTGATGTTCTACCATCGCAGGGCTTCGCCTAAGCACCGTTACAATATGATCGAGGTGGAATATGGTGGCAGGGGGCACCGCACACGGCTATGGAACAATCTGAAGGATCAACTTGTGTGTCTAGAGGTGCCCCCCTGCCCCTGTATATAAAGGAGCAAGGGGGGAGAGGTGCGGCCAGCCTTGGGGCGCGCCAGGAGGAGTCCTACTCCTACCGGGAGTAGGAATCCCCCCCAATCCTAGTTGGAATACATCATCCCGCAACTAACTCATTAGTTGGAATGCTTGCAAGGCTTATGTGATGTGCATTACCGAGAGGGCCCAGAGATACCTCTTCGACAATCGGAGTGACAAATCCTAATCTCGAAATACGCCAACCCAACATCTACCATTGGAGACACCTGTAGAGCTCCTTTATAATCACCCAGTTACGTTGTGATGTTTGGTAGCACACAAAGTGTTCCTCCGGCAAACGGGAGTTGCATAATCTCATAGTCATAGGAACATGTATAAGTCATGAAGAAAGCAATAGCAACATACTAAACGATCGGGTGCTAAGCTAATGGAATGGGTCATGTCAATCAGATCATTCAACTAATGATGTGACCTCGTTAATCAAATAACAACTCTTTGCTCATGGTTAGGAAACCTAACCATCTTTGATTAACGAGCTAGTCAAGTAGAGGCATACTAGTGACACTCTATTTGTCTATGTATTCACACATGTATTATGTTTCCGATTAATACAATTCTAGCATGAATAATAAACATTTGTCATGATATAAGGAAATAAATAATAACTTTATTATTGCCTCTAGGGCATATTTCCTTCAGTCTCCCACTTGCACTAGAGTCAATAATCTAGATTACACAGTAATGATTCTAACACCCATGGAGCCTTGGTGCTGATCATGTTTTGCTCGTGGAAGAGGCTTAGTCAACGGGTCTGCAACATTCAGATCCGTATGTATCTTGCAAATCTCTATGTCTCCCCCTTGGACTAGATCCCAGATGGAATTGAAGCGTCTCTTGATGTGTTTGGTCCTCTTGTGAAATCTGGATTCCTTTGCCAAGGCAATTGCACCAGTATTGTCACAAAAGATTTTCATTGGACCCGATGCACTAGGTATGACACCTAGATCGGATATGAACTCCTTCATCCAGACTCCTTCGTTCGCTGCTTCCGAAGCAGCTATGTACTCCGCTTCACATGTAGATCCCGCTACGACGCTTTGTTTAGAACTGCACCAACTGACAGCTCCACCGTTTAAAGTAAACACGTATCCGGTTTGCGATTTAGAATCGTCCGGATCGGTGTCAAAGCTTGCATCAACGTAACCTCTTACGGTGAGCTCTTTGTCACCTCCATATACGAGAAACATATCCTTAGTCCTTTTCAGGTATTCCAGGATGTTCTTGACCGCTGTCCAGTGATCCACTCCTGGATTACTTTGGTACCTCCCTGCTAAACTTATAGCAAGGCACACATCAGGTCTGGTACACAGCATTGCATACATGATAGAGCCTATGGCTGAAGCATAGGGAACATCTTTCATTTTCTCTCTATCTTCTGCAGTGGTCGGGCATTGAGTCTGACTCAACTTCACACCTTGTAACACAGGAAAGAACCCTTTCTTTGCTTGATCCATTTTGAACTTCTTCAAAATCTTGTCAAGGTATGTGCTTTGTGAAAGTCCAATTAAGCATCTTGATCTATCTCTATAGATCTTTATGCCTAATATGTAAGCAGCTTCACCGAGGTCTTTCATTGAAAAACTCTTATTCAAGTATCCCTTTATGCTATCCAGAAATTCTATATCATTTCCAATCAGTAATATGTCATCCACATATAATATCAGAAATGCTACAGAGCTCCCACTCACTTTCTTGTAAATACAGGCTTCTCCGAAAGTCTGTATAAAACCAAATGCTTTGATCACACTATCAAAGCGTTTATTTCAACTCCGAGAGGCTTGCACCAGTCCATTAATGGATCGCTGGAGCTTGCACACTTTGTTAGCTCCCTTTGGATCGACAAAACCTTCCGGTTGCATCATATACAACTCTTCTCCCAGAAATCCATTCAGGAATGCAGTTTTGACATCCATCTGCCAAATTTCATAATCATAAAATGCGGCAATTGCTAACATGATTCGGACAGACTTAAGCATCGCTATGGGTGAGAATGTCTCATCGTAGTCAACCCCTTGAACTTGTCGAAAACCTTTTGCGACAAGTCGAGCTTTGTAGACAGTAATATTACCGTCAGCGTCAATCTTCTTCTTGAAGATCCATTTATTCTCAATTGCTTGCCGATCATCAGGCAAGTCAACCAAAGTCCATACTTTGTTCTCATACATGGATCCCATCTCAGATTTCATGGCTTCAAGCCACTTTGCGGAATCTGGGCTCACCATCGCTTCTTCATAGATCGTAGGTTCATCATGATCTAGTAGCATGATCTCCAGAACAGGATTACCGTACCACTCTAGTGCGGATCTCGCTCTGGTTGATCTACGAGGTTCAGTAGTATCTTGTCCTGAAGTTTCATGATCATCATCATTAGCTTCCTCACTTATTGGTATAGGTGTCGCAGAAACAGTTTTCTGTGATGTACTACTTTCCAATAAGGGAGCAGGTACAGTTACCTCGTCAAGTTCTACTTTCCTCCCACTCACTTCTTTCGAGAGAAACTCCTTCTCTAGAAAGGATCCATTCTTAGCAACGAATATCTTGCCTTCGGATCTGTGATAGAAGGTGTACCCAATAGTCTCCTTTGGGTATCCTATGAAGACACATTTCTCCGATTTGGGTTCGAGCTTATCAGGTTGAAGCTTTTTCACATAAGCATCGCAGCCCCAAACTTTAAGAAACGACAACTTTGGTTTCTTGCCAAACCACAGTTCATAAGGCATCGTCTCAACGGATTTTGATGGTGCCCTATTTAACGTGAATGCGGCCGTTTCTAAAGCATAACCCCAAAACGATAGCGGTAGATCAGTAAGAGACATCATAGATTGCACCATATCTAGTAAAGTACGATTACGACATTCGGACACACCATTACGCTGTGTGGTGTTCTGGGTGGCGTGAGTTGCGAAACTATTCCACAATTTTTCAAATGTACACCAAACTCGTAACTCAAATATTCTCCTCCACGATCAGATCGTAGAAACTTTATTTTCTTGTTACGATGATTTTCAACTTCACTCTGAAATTCTTTGAACTTTTCAAATGTTTCAGACTTGTGTTTCATTAAGTAGATATACCCATATCTGCTTAAGTCATCTGTGAAGGTGAGAAAATAATGATATCCGCCACGAGCCTCAATATTCATCGGACCACATACATCGGTATGTATGATTTCCAACAAATCTGTTGCTCTCTCCATAGTACCGGAGAACGGTGTTTTAGTCATCTTGCCCATAAGGCACGGTTCGCAAGTACCAAGTGATTCATAATCAAGTGGTTCCAAAGTCCATCGGTATGGAGTTTCTTCATGCGCTTTACACCGATATGACCTAAACGGCAGCGCCACAAATAAGTTGCACTATCATTATCAACTCTGCATCTTTTGGCTTCAACATTACGAATATGTGTGTTACTACTATCGAGATTCACCAAGAATAGACCACTCTTCAAAGGTGCATGACCATAAAAGATATTACTCATATAAATAGAACAACCATTATTCTCTGATTTAAATGAATAACCGTATCGCATCAAACAAGATCCAGATATAATGTTCATGCTTAACGCTGGCACCAAATAACAATTATTTAGGTCTAATATTAATCCCGAAGGTAGATGTAGAGGTAGCGTGCCGACCGCGATCACATCGACTTTGGAACCGTTTCCCACGTGCATCGTCACCTCATCCTTTGCCAGTGTTCGCTTAATCCGTAGTCCCTATTTGGAGTTGCAAATATTAGCAACAAAACCAGTATCAAATACCCAGGTGCTACTGCGAGCTCTAGTAAGGTACACATCAATAACATGTATATCACATATACCTTTGTTCACCTTGCCATCCTTCTTATCCGCCAAATACTTGGGGCAGTTCCGCTTCGAGTGACCAGTCTGCTTGCAGTAGAAGCACTCAGTTTTAGGCTTAGGTCCAGACTTGGGTTTCTTCTCCTGAGCAGCAACTTGTTTGCCGTTCTTCTTGAAGTTCCCCTTCTTCTTTCCTTTGCCCTTTTTATTGAAACTAGTGGTCTTGTTAACCATCAACACTTGATGCTCCTTCTTGATTTCTACCTCCGCAGCTTTCAGCATTGCGAAGAGCTCGGGAATAGTCTTATTCATCCCTTGCATATTATAGTTCATCACGAAGCTCTTGTAGCTTGGTGGCAGTGATTGGAGAATTCTGTCAATGACGCAATCATCTGGAAGATTAACTCCCATCTGAATCAAGTGATTATTATACCCAGACATTTTGAGTATATGCTCACTGACAGAACTGTTCTCCTCCATCTTGCAGCGATAGAACTTATTGGAGACTTCATATCTCTCAGTCCGGGCATTTGCTTGAAATATTAACTTCAACTCCTGGAACATCTCATATGCTCCATGACGTTCAAAACGTCGTTGAAGTCCCGATTCTAAGCCGTAAAGCATGGCACACTGAACTATCGAGTAGTCATCAGCTTTGCTCTGCCAGACGTTCATAACATCTGGTGTTGCTCCAGCAGTAGGCCTGGCACCCAGCGGTGCTTCCAGGACGTAATTCTTCTGAGCAGCAATGAGGATAATCCTCAAGTTACGGACCCAGTCCGTGTAATTTCTACCATCATCTTTCAAATTTGCTTTCTCAAGGAACGCATTAAAATTCAACGGAACAACAGCACGAGCCATCTATCTACAATCAACATAAACAAGCAAGATACTATCAGGTACTAAGTTCATGATAAGTGTAAGTTCAATTAATCAAATTACTTAAGAACTTCCACTTAGATAGACATCCCTCTAATCCTCTAAGTGATCACGTGATCCAAATCAACTAAACCATAACCGATCATCACGTGAGATGGAGTAGTTTTCAATGGTGAACATCGTTATGTTGATCATATCTACTATATGATTCACGCTCGACCTTTCGGTCTCTGTGTTCCGAGGCCATATCTGCATATGCTAGGCTCGTCAAGTTTAACTTGAGTATTCTGCGTGTGCAAAAACTGGCTTGCACCCGTTGTAGATGGACATAGAGCTTATCACACCCGATCATCACGTGGTGTCTGGGCACGACGAACTTTGGCAACGGTGCATACTCAGGGAGAACACTTCTTGATAATTTAGTGAGAGATCATCTTATAATGCTACCGTCAATCAAAGCAAGATAAGATGCATAAAAAGATAAACATCACATGCAATCAATATAAGTGATATGATATGGCCATCATCATCTTGTGCTTGTGATCTCCATCTCCGAAGCACCGTCATGATCACCATTGTCACCGGCGCGACACCTTGATCTCCATCGTAGCATCATTGTCGTCTCGCCAATCTTATGCTTCCACGACTATCGCTACCGCTTAGTGATAAAGTAAAGCATTACATCGCGATTGCATTGCATACAATAAAGCGACAACCATATGGCTCCTGCCAGTTGCCGATAACTTGGTTACAAAACATGATCATCTCATAAAATAAAATTTAGCATCATGCCTTGACCATATCACATCACAACATGCCCTGCAAAAACAAGTTAGACGTCCTCTACTTTGTTGTTGCAAGTTTTACGTGGCTGCTACGGGCTTAAGCAAGAACCAATATCACCTACGCATCAAAACCACAATGATAGTTTGTCAAATAGACTCCGTTTTAACCTTCGCAAGGACCGGGCGTAGCCACACTTGGTTCAACTAAAGTTGGAGAGACAGTCACCCGCAAGCCACCTGTGTGCAAAGCACGTCGGGGGAACCGGTCTCGCGTAAGCGTACGCGTAATGTTGGTCCGAGTCGTCTCGTCCAACAATACGGCTGAACCAAAGTATGACATGCTGGTAGGCAGTATGACTTATATCGCCCACAACTCACTTGTGTTCTACTCGTGCAAATAACATCAAACCATAAAACCAGGCTCTGATACCACTATTGGGGAACGTAGTAATTTCAAAAAATTTCCTACGCACACGCAAGATCATGGCGATGCATAGCAAAGAGAGGGGAGAGTGTTGTCTACGTACCCACGCAGACCGACTGCGGAAGCGATCACACAACGTAGAGGAAGTAGTCGCACGTCTTCCCGATCCGACCGATCCAAGCACCGTTACTCTGGCACCTCCGAGTTCTTAGCACACGTACAGCTCGATGACGATCCCCGGGCTCCGATCCAGCAAAGCGTCGGGGAAGAGTTCCGTCAGCACGACGGCGTGGTGACGATCTTGATGTTCTACCGTCGCAGGGCTTCGCCTAAGCACCGCTACAATATGATCGAGGTGGAATATGGTGGCAGGGGGCACAACACACGGCTATGGAACAATCTGAAGGATCAACTTGTGTGTCTAGAGGTGCCCCCCTGCCCCTGTATATAAAGGAGCAAGGGGGGAGAGGTGCGGCCAGCCTTGGGGCGCGCCAGGAGGAGTCCTACTCCTACCGGGAGTAGGACTCCCCCCCAATCCTAGTTGGAATAGGAATCCTCAAGTGGGGAGAGAGAGAAGGGGGGCCGGCCACCTCTCCTAGTCCTAATAGGACTAGGGGAGGGGGAGGCGCGCAGCCACCTTGGGCTGGCCCTTTCACCTTTCCACTAAAGCCCACTAAGGCCCATATGGTTCCCGGGGGGTTCCGGTAACCTCTCGGTACTCCGGTAAAATCCCGATTTCACCCGGAACACTTCCGTTATCCAAACATAGGCTTCCAATATATCAATCTTTATGTCTCAACCCTTTCGAGACTCCTCGTCATGTCCGTGATCACATCCGGGACTCCAAACAACCTTCAGTACATCAAAATGCACAAACTCATAATAACTGTCATCGTAACGTTAAGCGTGCGGACCCTACGGTTCGAGAACAATGTAGACATGACCGAGACACATCTCCGGTCAATAACCAATAGCGGGACCTGGATGCCCATATTGGCTCCTACATATTCTACGAAGATCTTTATCGGTCAGACCGCATAACAACATACGTTGTTCCCTTTGTCATCGGTATGTTACTTGCCCGAGATTCGATCGTCGGTATCCAATACCTAGTTCAATCTCGTTACTGGCAAGTCTCTTTACTCGTTCCGTAATACATCATCCCGCAACTAACTCATTAGTTGCAATGGAATGGGTGCTAAGCGATAGCAACATACTGAACGATTGGGTGCTAAGCTAATGGAATGGGTTATGTCAATCAGATCATTCAACTAATGATGTGACCTCATTAATCAAATAACAACTCTTTGTTCATGGTTAGGAAACATAACCATCTTTGATTAACGAGCTAGTCAAGTAGAGGCATACTAGTGACACTCTGTTTGTCTATGTATTCACACATGTATTATGTTTCCGGTTAATACAATTCTAGCATGAATAATAAACATTTATCATGATATAAGGAAATAAATAATAACTTTATTATTGCCTCTAGGGCATATTTCCTTCATGTTCTACTTGGAGCTATTCTAAATTGTTGCTCCATTATACGTATGCGGTATCTCTACTCAGAGCTATCCGGATAGGTGTTAAGCTTGCATCGATGTAACTCTTTATGTCGAACTCTTTATCACCTCCACAACCGAGAAACATATCCTTATTCCTCTAAGGATAATTTTGACCGCTATCTGGTGATCTACTCCTAGATCACCTTTGTACCCTCTTACCAGACATGTGGCAAGGCACACATCAGGTGCGGTACTCAGCATGGCATACCGTATAGAGCCTATGAAAAAAGCATAGGGGACGACCTTCGTCCTTCCTCTTTCTCCTACCGTGGTCGAGCTTTAAGTCTTAACTTCATACCTTACAACTCAGGCAAGAACTCCTTCTTTGGCTGATCCATCTTGAATACCTTCAAGATCATGTCAAGGTATGTGCTCATTTGAAAGTACCATTAAGCGTTTTTGATCTATCCTTATAGATCTTGATGCTCAATGTTCAAGTAGCTTAATCAAGGTTTTTCATTGAAAAACACTTTTCAAATAACCCTATATGCTTTCCAGAAGTTCTTCATCATTTCGGATCAACACTATGTCATCCACATATACTTATCAGAAATGTTGTAGTGCTCCCACTCACTTTATTGTAAATACAAGTTTCTAACAAACTTTGTATAAACCCATAAACTTTGATTACTCTATCAAAGTGTATATTCCGACTCCGAGATGCTAGCTCTAGTTCAGGAAAGGATCGCTGGAGCTTGCATACCTTTTAGCATCCTTAGGATCGACAAAACCTTTCTGATTGTATCAAATACAACCTTTCCTTACGAAAACTGGTAAGGAAACTTGTTTTGACATCCATCTGCCAGATTTCATAAATGCAGCTTATGCTAACATGATTCCGACGGACTTAAGCATCGCTACGGGTGAGAAAATCTCATCGTGGTCAACTGCTTGAACTTGTGAAAAACTCTTCGCCACAAGTCGAGCTTCATAGACGATAACATTACCGTCCACGTCCGTCTTCTTCTTAAAATCCACATGTACCTAACAGCCTTACGACCATCAAGTAGTTCTTCCAAACTCTACACTTTGTTTTCATACATGGATCCTCTCTCGGATTTTATGGTCTCGAGCCAATTTTCGGAATCCGGGCCCACCATCGCTTCTCCATAGCTCGTAGGTTCATTGTTGTCTAGCAACATGACTTCCAAGACAGGATTACGTACCACTCTGATGTAGTACGCATCCTTGTCGTCCTATGAGGTTTGGTAGTGACTTGATCCGAAGTTTCATGATCACTATAATAAGCTTCCACTTCAATTGGTGTAGGTGCCACAGGAACAACTCCTGTGCCCTGCTACACACCAGTTGAAGTGACGGTTCAATAACCTCATCAAGTCTCCACCATCCTCCCACTCAATTCTTTCAAGAGAAACTTTTCCTCGAGAAAGGACCCGATTCGAGAAACAATCCCTATTGCTTTCGGATCTGAGACAGGAGGTATACCCAACTGTTTTGGGTGTCCTATGAAGATGCATTTATCCGCTTTGGGTTCGAGCTTAACAGCCTGAAACTTTTTCACATAAGCGTCACAGCCCCAAACTTTTAAGAAATGACATCTTAGGTTTCTCTAAACCATAGTTCATACGGTGTCATCTCATTGGAATTGCCTGGTGCCCTATTTAAAGTGAATGTGGTTGTCTCTAATGCCTAACCCATAAACTATAGTGGTAATTCGATAAGAGACATCATGGTATGCATCATATCCAATAGGGTGCAGTTATGATGTTCGGACACACCATCACACTATGGTGTTCCAGGCTGTATCAGTTTGTGAAACCATTTCCACAATATCTTAATTCTGTGCCAAACTCGTAATTCAGATATTCATCTCTATGATCATATCATAGATATTTTATCCTCTTGTCACGACGATCTTTCAACTTCACCCTAAAATTACTTGAACCTTTCAATAATTCAGACTCGTGATTCATCAAGTAAATATACTCAACATCTCCTCAAATCATCTGTGAAGTAAGAACACAACGATATCCATCATTGGACTGTACACCCCAAGATGTATTACTTCCAACAAGTTGCTTTCTTGTTCCATCTTACTGAAAAACGAGGCCTTTCAGTCATCTTGCCTATGTGGTATGATTTGCATGTCTCAAGTGATTCAAAATCAAGTGAGTCCAAAGATCCATCAACATGGAGCTTCTTCATGTGTTTTATACCAATATGACTCAAATTGCAGCGCCACAAGTATGTGGTAATATCATTGCTATCTTATATCTTTTGGCATAAACATGTGTATCACTATGATCGGGATTCAATAAACCATTTATTTAAGGTGCAAGACCATTGAAGGTATTATTCAAATAAACAGAGTAACCATTATTCTCCTTAAATGAATAATCGTATTGCGATAAACACAATCCAATCATGTCTATGCTCAACGCAAACATCAATCCCGATGGCACACGGGGCGTGCGATGTTTGATCACATCAACCTTGGAAACTATTCCAACACATATCGTCGTCTCACCTTTGGCTAGTCTCCGTTTATTCTGTAGCCTTTTATTTCGAGTTACTAACACTTAGCAACCGAACAGGTATCTAATACCCTGCTGCTACTAGGAGTACTAGTAGAGTACACATTTATAATTTATGTCCAATACATACTTCTGTCAACCTTGTCAGCCTTCTCATCTACCAAGTATCTAAGGTGGTTCTGCTTCAGTGACTGTTCCCCTTATTAAAGAAGCACTTAGTCTCGGGCTTGGGTTCAACTTTGGGTTTCTTTACTAGAACGGCAACTGATTTGTCGTTTCATGAAGTATCCCTTTCTTGCTCTTGCCCTTCGTGAAACTAGTGGTTTTACTAACCATCAACAATTGATGCTCCTATTTGATTTCTACTTTCGCGGTGTCGCGAATAGCTCAAGGATCATATCTATCCCTGATATGTTATAGTTCATCACGAAGCTCCAGTAGCTTGGTGACAGTGACTTTGGAGAACCATCACTATCTCATCTGGAAGATTAACTCCCACTCGATTCAAGCGATTTTAGCACTCATACAATCTGAGCACATGCTCAACGATTGAGCTTTTCTCCTTAGTTTGCAGGCTTAGGAAACTTTTCAGAGGTCTCATACCTCTTGACGTGGGCACTAGCCTAAAATCCCAATTTCAGTCCTTGGAACATCTCATATGTTCTGCGATGTTTCAGAAACGTCTTTCGTGCCACAATTCTAAACCATTTAGCATTACGCACTAAACTATCATGTAGTCATCAAAACATGTATGTCAGATGTTCGCAACATCCACAACTGACGCTTCAGGTTCAACTCACTGAGCGGTGCATTAAGGACATTAACCTTCTGCGCAGCAATGAGGACAATCCTTAGTTTACGGACCCAGTCCCCACAATTGCTACTTTCAACTAAATTTTCTCTAGGAACATATCTAAAACAGTAGAACTAAAGCGTAAGCTACAACATAATTTGCAAAGTCCTTTTGACTATATTCATGATAATTGAGTTCATCTGATTATTTCATGAACTCCCACTCAGATAGACATCCCTCTAGTCATCTAAGTGATACATGATCCGAATCAACTAGGCCGTGTCCGATCATCACGTGAGACGGACTAGTCATCATCGGTGAACATCTCATGTTGATCGCATCTTCTATACGACTCATGTTCGACCTTTCGATCCTCCGTGTTCCGAGGCCATGTCTGTACATGCTAGGCTCGTCAAGTTAACCTAAGTGTTTCGCATGTGTTCCGAGGCCATGTCTGTACATGCTAGGCTCGTCAACACCCGTTGTATTCGAACATAAGAATCTATCACACCCGATCATCACGTGGTGCTTCGAAACGACGAACCTTCGCAACGGTGCACAGTTAGGGAGAACACTTTTCTTGAAATTTTAGTGAGGGATCATCTTATTTAAGCTACCGTCGTTCTAAGAAAATAAGATGTAAAAACATGATAAACATCACATGCAATCAAATAGTGACGTGATATGGCCATCATCACTTTGCTCCTTTTGATATCCATCTTCGGGGCTCCACGATCATCATCGTCACCGGCATGACACCATGATCTCCATCATCATGATCTCCATCATCGTGTCTTCACGAAGCTGTCTCGCCAACTACTACTTCTACTACTACAGCTAACGGTTAGCAATAAAGTAAAGTAATTACATGACGTTTATGTTGACACGCAGGTCATAAATAAATTAAGACAACTCCTATGGCTCCTGCCGGTTGTCAAACTCATCGACATGCAAGTCGTGATTCCTATTACAAGAACATGATCAATCTCATACATCACATATATCATTCATCACATCCTTTTTGGCCATATCACATCACACGACATATGCTGCAAAAACAAGTTAGACGTCCTCTAATTGTTGTTGCAAATTTTTACGTGGCTGCTATAGGTTTCTTAGCAAGAATGTTTCTTACCTACGCCAAAACCACAATGTGATATGCCAATTTATATTTACCCTTCATAAGGACCATTTTCATCAAATCCGATCTGACTGAAGTGGGAGAGACAGACACCCGCTAGCCACCTTATGAAACTAGTTCATGTCAGTCGGTGGAACCTGTCTCACGTAAGAGTACGTGTAAGGTCGGTCCGGGCCGCTTCATCCCACGATGCCGCCGAATCAAAATAAGACTAGTAATGGCAAGTAAATTGACAAAATCGACGCCCACAACTACTTTGTGTTCTACTCGTGCATAGAAACTACGCATAGACCTAGCTCTGATGCCACTGTTGGGGATCGTAGCAGAATTTTAAAATTTTCTACGCATCACCAAGATCAATCTATGGAGTCATCTAGCAACGAGGGAGAGGGGAGTGCATCTACATACCCTTATAGATCGCTAAGCGGAAGTGTTCAAGTGAACGGGGTTGATGGAGTCGTACTCGTCGTGATCCAAATCACCGATGATCCTAGTGCCGAACGGACGGCACCTCCGCGTTCAACACATGTACAGCCCGGGGACGTCTCCTCCTTCTTGATCCATCAAGGGGAGAGGAGAAGTTGAGGGAAACCTCCGACAACACGATGGCATGGTGGTGATGGAGCTCGTGGTTCTCCGGCAGGGCTTCGCCAAGTACTACGGAGGAGGACGAGGTGTTGGAGGAGGGAGAGGGCTGCGCCAGGGGAAGGGTGCGGCTGCCCTCTCTCTCCCTCACTATATATAGGGGGAAGGGAGGAGGGGGAGGCGCCCTAGGGTTCCCTAGGGGAGGGGCGGCGGCCACAGGGGAAATCCTAGATGGGTTTGGGCGCCCCCACCCCCTAGGAAACTTGCCCCCCAAGCTGGGAGGGGCGGCTGCCCTAGGGGTGGCGCCCCCACCTCTCTTGGTTACGTGAGATGGGGTGGGAGAGGCGCTCAGCCCCTTAGTGGGCTGATGTGCCCTCTCCCCTTGGCCCATAAGGCCCCCCAACGCTTGCCGGGGCCTCCGAAACCCCTTTCGGACACGCTGGTCATCACCTGGTACCCCCGGAACAATTCCGGACTCCAATACCCTTCGTCGAATATACCGATCTTCACCTCCGGACCATTCTGGAGATCCTCGTCATGTCCGGGATCTCATCCGGGACTCCGAACAACCTTAGGTAACCACATAGTATTTCCCATAACAACTCTAGCGTCACCGAACCTTAAGTGTGTAGACCCTACGGGTTCGGGAACCATGCAGACATGACCGAGACGTTCTCCGGTCAATAACCAACAGCGGGATCTGGATACCCATGTTGGCTCCCACATGTTCCACGATGATCTCATCGGATGAACCACGATGTCGAGGATTCAATCAATCCCGTATTCAATTCTCTTTGTCTATCAGTATGAT
Organism: Triticum aestivum; assembly: GCF_018294505.1. NCBI lineage: Eukaryota > Viridiplantae > Streptophyta > Magnoliopsida > Poales > Poaceae > Triticum > Triticum aestivum. The sequence continues at coordinate 616,442,350 of NC_057803.1, read as the reverse complement.
ACTTGCCCGAGATTCGATCGTCGGTATCCCGATACCTTGTTCAATCTCGTTACCGGCAAGTCTCTTTACTCGTTCCGTAACACATCATCCCGTGATCAACTCCTTGGTCACATTGTGCACATTATGATGATGTCCTACCGAGTGGGCCTAGAGATACCTCCCCGTCATATGGAGTGACAAATCCCAGTCTCGATTCGTGCCAACCCAACAGACACTTTCGGAGATACCCGTAGTGTACCTTTATAGCCACCCAGTTACGTTGTGACGTTTGGTACACCCAAAGCATTCCTACGGTATCCGGGAGTTGCACAATCTCATGGTCTAAGGAAATGATACTTGACATTAGAAAAGCTTTAGCATACGAACTACACGATCTTTGTGCTAGGCTTAGGATTGGGTCTTGTCCATCACATCATTCTCCTAATGATGTGATCCCGTTATCAACGACATCCAATGTCCATGGTCAGGAAACCGTAACCATCTATTGATCAACAAGCTAGTCAACTAGAGGCTTACTAGGGACATGGTGTTGTCTATGTATCCACACATGTATCTGAGTTTCCTATCAATACAATTCTAGCATGGATAATAAACGATTATCATGAACAAGGAAATATAATAATAACTAATTTGTTATTGCCTCTAGAGCATATTTCCAACATGTAGTTCATACGGTGTCGTCTCAATGGATTTAGACGGTGCCGTATTTAACGTGAATGCAGTTGTCTCTAATGCATAACCCCAAAACGATAGTGGTAAATTGGTAAGAGACATCATAGATCACACCATATCTAATAAAGTATGGTTACAACATTCAGACACACCATTATGTTGTGGTGTTCCAGGTGGCGTGAGTTGTGAAACTATTCCACATTGTTTTAAATGAAGGACAAAATCATAACTCAAATATTTGCCTCCGCGATCAGATCGTAGAAACTTTATTTTCTTGTTACGATGATTCTCCACTTCACTCTGAAATTCTTTGAACTTTTCAAATGTTTTCGACTTGTGTTTCATTAAGTAGATATGCCCATATCTGCTCAAGTAATCTGTGAAGGTCAGAAAATAACGATACCCGCCACGAGCCTCAACACTCATCAGACCGCATACATCAGTATGCATTATTTCCAATAAGTCATTAGCTCGTTCCTTTGTTCTGGAGAACAGAGTTTTAGTCATCTTACCCATGAGGCATGGTTCGCAAGTATCAAAAGATTTATAATCAAGTGATTCCAAAATCCACTACAGGAATCAGGTAATTTGCCGTCTGTGGATCCCAGACGGCAAAGACCTAAATACAGACGGCAAAGAATTTGCCGTCAGGAAGCAGACGGCAAAGTCAGACGGCAAAGATAAGTCGGCAAAGAATACTTTGCCGTCAGCATTTCATCGGGCAGACGGCAAAGATTTTGCCGTCAGCCAACTATAGATTTGTCGTCTGTCACAAAAATAGTAGATGGCAAAACCCTGTTCTTTGCCGTCAGTCAAAACTTGTTCTTTGTTGTCATCTAGACTAAATTACAGACGGCAAAGATTGTTTTTCAATTAAAAAAATGACGTCAGTGCAGAGCATCTTGCCGGACACATGAACGTTAAGCCAAGACAGCAGGTTCAGCTCAAGTAACGGTGTGCTACCTTTCATTCATCGTAGCTGGAGTTACAGAGAAGAAACAAAGCTGTCCTAAAAATTTACACAAGGGACCCTAGAAAGTAAAAATAAAAGCAATCAAGTCCTCCACTTCAGCACCGTCGGCCATCCTTCTCAACTGTAGCACCGCCGGCCGTCCTTCTTCTGGCCAGGGACAAAAGCACAGGGATTCCACTGCCGCCGCCTTGCCCTGCCCACGCCGGCCCGCAGCACCAATAGGAGCCGTACGAAGGAGACACTATCCGCTTTACCCGCGCCGGCCGGAAGCCCCAACCGGAGTTGTTCCCCTGCCCGCAGTGGCCTCCCGCGTTGGCCGTGTCATGCTCACACCGCACGCCCGCAGCCCGCTCGCGCATCGCATGCAGCGGCCTCCCGCGCCGGCCGTTCTGCCTGCACCGACCATGTCCTGCTCACCTCGCTGGAGAAGCTATTGCGGCCTCGCGCGCCGGCCGCTCTGCCCGCACTGGCCAAGCCTGGCTCGTGCCGCCCGCGCCGCTAGAGAAGCTAGTGCGACCTCGCGCGTCGGCCGATCTGCCTGAACCGGCCAAGCCCGGCTCGCGCCGGCCGCTCCGTTGGAGAAGCTGATGCGGCCTCACGCGCCGGCCGCTCTGCCTGCACCGGCCAAGCCTAGCTCGCGCCGCCGCCCTGCTGGAGGAGCCGAAGCGGCCTCCCGCGCTGGCCGCCCTGCCCACAGCCACACGAAGGGGAAGGAGGGAGCCGGAGGAGGATTAGCATAGGAAGGGGAGGATGAAGGTCTGCCGGCGGTGGCGGAGGGTTTGCCGGCCGGAGGAGCCGCGGCTGGTGGCGCCGGCGATTGGATCTGGATGCGGGCGAGGTGGTGGGTGTGGGCTGCCTGCGGGCGTCAGAGAGAGAGACAGGTACGAGAGAGAGGGAGAGATCGTGTGGGAGGGAGAGAATCGTGCGGGATATGGGAGAGAGAGCGTGGTGGGGTCGGGCGTGGGAGAGTGGTTGGGTGGGCTGCGATTGTGCCCGGGGCTATGTGGGTTGAGATGCTGCCACGTCATCGATCCGCGTGGTGTGCTTTCTCTTTGCCGTCTGTATTTTTTATTACAGACGGCAAAGATCTCAGTTTGCCGTCTGCAATAAAAAAACAGATGGCAAAGATCTTTGCCGTCTGCGTTTAATACTATAGACGGCAAAGTGAGCTCTTTGCCGTCTGTATTTTTTTGCAGACGGCAAAGTAAGCTCTTTGCCGTCTGTAATAAAAAAAATATAGACGGCAAAGTCTATTTTACCGTTACTTTTTCTTTGTCGTCTGCTGATGACGGCAAACCCTTTCTCTGCCGTCTGCCCCGACGAAATGCTGACGGCAAAGAAAGTACTGACGACAAATCTCCTGTTTCCCGTAGTGATCCCATCTGTATGGAGTTTCTTCATGCGCTTTACACTAATATGACCTAAACGGCAGTGCCACAAATATGTTGAACTATCATTATTAACTTTACATCTTTTGGCATCAATATTATGAATATGTGTATCACCACAATCGAGATTCAACAAAAATAGACCACTCTTAAGGGTGCATGACCATAAAATATATTACTCATATAAATAGAGCAACCATTATTCTCTGATTTAAGTGAATAACTGTCTCGCATTAAACAAGATCCAGATATAATGTTCATGCTCAATGCTGGCACCAAATAACAATTATTCAGGTCCAAAACTGATCCCGAAGGTAGATGTAGAGGTAGCGTGCCGACGACAATCACATCGACTTTGGAACCATTTCCCACGCGCATCGTCACCTCGTCCAATCTTCGTTTGATCCGTAGCCCCTGTTTCGAGTTACAAATGTGAGCAACTGAACCAGTATCAAATACCCAGGCGCTACTACGAGCATTAGTAAGGTACACATCAATAACATGTATATTGAATATACCTTTGTTCACTTTGCCATACTTCTTATCCGCCAAATACTTGGGGAAGTTCCACTTCCAGTGACCAGTCCCTTTGTAGTAGAAGCACTCAGTTTCAGGCTTAGGTCCAGACTTGGGTTTCTTTCCGGGAGTGGCAACTTGCTTGCCATTCTTCTTGAAGTTCCCCTTCTTTCCCTTGCCCTTTTTCTTGAAACTAGTGGTCTTGTTAACCATCAACACTTGATGCTCCTTTTTGATTTCTACCTGCGTAGCTTTGAGCATTGCGAAGAGCTCGGGAATTGTCTTCTCCATCCCTTGCATATTATAGTTCATCACGAAGCCTTTGTAGCTAGGTGGCAGTGATGGGAGAACTCTGTCAATGACACTATCATCTAGAAGATTAACTCTCAGCTGAGTCAAGTGATTATGATATCCAGACATTCTGAGTATGTGTTCACTGACAGAACTATTCTCCTGCATCTTGCAGCTATAGAACTTGTTGGCGACTTCATATCTCTCAACTCGGGCATTTGCTTAAAATATTAATTTCAACTCCAGGAACATCTCATATGCTCCATGACGTTCAAAACATCTTTGAAGTCCCGATTCTAAGCCGTAAAGCATGGCACACTGAACTATAGAGTAGCCATCAGATCGCGTCTGCCAGACGTTCGAAGCGTCCACATTAGCAGGAGGGGGCTTGTCACCTAGCGGTGCATCAAGGTCATAATTCTTCTGTGCAGCAATGAAGATAATCCTCAAGTTATGGACCCAGTCCGTGTAGTTGCTACCATCATCTTTCAACTTAGCTTTCTCTAGGAGCGCATTAAAATTCAAGGGAAGGGTAGCACGGGCCATTGATCTACAACATAGATATGCAAAAACTATCAGGACTAAGTACATGATAAATTAAGTTCAATTAATCATATTACTTAAGAACTCCCACTTAGATAGACATCCCTCAAGTCATCTAAATGATACGTGATCCAAATCAACTAAACCATGTCCGGTCATCACGTGAGATGGAGTACTCATCAATGGTGAACATCTCTATGTTGATCATATCTACTATATGATTCACGTTCGACCTTTTGGTCTCCAGTGTTCCGAGGCCATGTCTGTACATGCTAGACTCGTCAAGTTTAACCCGAGTATTCCACATGTGCAAAACTGTCTTGCACCCGTTGTATGTGAACGTAGAGCTTATCACACCCGATCATCACGTGGTGTCTCGGCACGACGAACTGTCGCAACAGTGCATACTCAGGGAGAACACTTATACCTTGAATTCTAGTAAGGGGTCATCTTATAATGCTACTGCCGTTCTAAGTAAAATAAGATGCATAAAAGATAAACATCACATGCAATCAAAATATGTGACATGATATGGCCATAATCCTCTTGTGCTTTTGATCTCCATCTCCAAAGCATCGTTGTGATCTCCATCGTCACCGGCTTGACACCTTGATCTCCATCGTAGCGTCGTGGTCGTCTTGCCAACTATTGCCACTACAACTATTGCTTACTCATAGCGATAAAGTAAAGCAATTACATGGCATTTTCATTTCATACAATAAAGAGACAACCATAAGGCTCCTGCCGGTTGTCAGATATCTTACAAAACAGGATCATCTCATAGAGTAACGTATAACTCATCACGTCTTGACCATATCACATCACAACATGCCCTGCAAAAACAAGTTAGACGTCCTCTACTTTGTCGTTGCAATTTTTACGTGGCTGCTACGGGCTTCTAGCAAGAACTGTTCTTACTTACGCATCAAAACCACAACGGTGTTTCATCAAGTTTGCTATTTTAACCTTCAACAAGGACCGGTCGTAGTCAAATTCAATTCAATTAAAGTAGGAGAAACAGACACCCGCTAGCCACCTTTATTCAAAACTAGTTGCATGTCTGTCGGTGGAACCGGTCTGATGAACGCGGTCATGTAAGGTTGGTCTGGACAGCTTCATCCCATAATACCGTCGAATCAAAATAATACGTTGGTGGTAAGTATTATGACTATCAGCACGCACAACTCTTTGTGTTCTACTCGTGCATATCATCTACACATAGACCTGGCTCTGATACCACTGTTGGGGAATGTAGCATGCAGATTCAAAAAATTTCCTACGCTCACGCAAGATCTATCTAGGAGATGCATAGCAACGAGAGGGGGAGAGTGTGTCCACATACCCTCGTAGACCGAAAGCGGAAGCATTTGTTAATGCAGTTGATGTAGTCGAACTTCTTCTTGTTCCAACCGATCAAGCACTGAACGTACGATGCCTCCGAGTTCTGCACACGTTCAGCTCGATGACGTCCCTCAAACTCTTGATCCAGCAAAGTGTCGAGGAAGAGTTCCGTCAGCATGATGGCGTGGTGACGGTGATTGAGGGAGTCCTGGATTAGGGGGTGTCCGGATAGCCGGACTATACCTTCAGCCGGACTCCTGGACTATGAAGATATAAGATTGAAGACTCTGTCCCATGTCCGGAAGGGACTTTCCTTGGCATGGAAGGCAAGCTTGGCGATACGGATATGTAGATCTCCTACCATTGTAACCGACTCTGTGTAACCCTAACCTTCTCCGGTGTCTATATAAGTCGGAGGGTTTTAGTCCGTAGGAGAACATAACAATCATACCATAGGCTAGCTTCTAGGGTTTAGCCTCCTTGATCTCGTGGTAGATCTACTCTTGTACTACCCATATCATCAATATTAATCAAGCAGGACGTAGGGTTTCACCTCCATCAAGAGGGCCCGAACCTGGGTAAAACATCATGTCCCTTGTCTCCTGTTACCATCCGCCTAGACGCACAGTTTGGGACCCCCTACCCGAGATCCGCCGGTTTTGACACCGACATTGGTGCTTTCATTGAGAGTTCCTCTGTGTCGTCACTTTTAGGCCCGATGGCTCCTCCGATCATCAATAGCGATGCAGTCCAGGGTGAGAATTTTCTCCCCGGACAGATCTTCACCTTCGGCGGCTTCGCACTGCGGGCCAATTCGCTTGGCCATCCGGAGTAGATCAAAAGCTACGCCCCTGGCCATCAGGTCAGGTTTGGAAGTTTAAACTACACGGCTGACGTCCGCGGGGACTTGATCTTCGATGGATTCGAGCCACAGCCGAGCGTGCCGCACTGTCACGATAGGCATGATCTAGCTCTGCCACCGAACAGTGCCCTGAAGGCCGCACTCGCGTCGGCTCCGACCCTTAATTTGGAGCCAACTGCGTCGATCGAGGATGGGTGTTTGGACGCCGCCTCGGGGGCTGCGATCCCAACGGCGATCGAGCCGAACACTAGCCCCACGCTCCGCAAGGCCCGTGACTCCGGGAGGGCGGACTCCTCTCCGGACTCCGAACCCTCCGTGCCCCTGCTGATCGAATCCGATTGGGCGCCGATCATGGAGTTTACCGCCGCGGACATCTTTCAGCACTCGCCCTTCGGTGACATTCTGAAGTCACTGAAGTCTCTCTCTTTATTAGGAGAGCCCTGGCCGGACTACGGTCAGCAAGGTTGGGATACGGACAATGAAGAAATTCAAAGCCCACCCACCACCCATTTGGTAGCCACTGTCGATAATTTAAACAACGTGCTCAATTTTGACTCCGAAGACATCAACGGTATGGACGACGATGTAGGAGACGCACATGAACCAACGCCTATAGGGCACTGGACAGTCACCTCATCTCATGATGTGTACATGGTGGACACACCTAAAGGAAGCGACGACGAGGAACACAGGGATGCAACGAGGGATCGTTCTCTCGAAAAGTAATCAAAGTGGCAGCATAAACGCTACTCCAAGCCGTGCCTCGATAAAGACAGCAGCCATACAGACCCAGCCACAGAGCAGGACGAACCGGTGGACGACAAATAGGACAACTTGGATAAACAAACCGAACAACCCGCCCCCGGTGAGAAGAGCATTCCAGACGAACTTACGCCGGACAAGCTAATGAAGCAGAACAACCTCCACCGAAGGCTCGTTGCCACTGCACGTAGCCTGAAAAAGCTGAAGTGGAAGCTCAAAACTGCGGAAGATGCACTCAGAATCAGATGGAGCAAAGTACTCAACACCGCAGACAAATACGGCGGCAGTCGCCACACCAAAAGCTATCCGAAGCGAAAGCTACTGCCTGAATTTGATGAGGAGGCTGTAGAACCCCCGCAATCAAAAAATAAGAACGCCACCAGGTCGGATAGACGACCCCATGGCCAGCATAGAGCGGCAAATGGCGCCGCACACAAGCCGGCATGCGATCCACTTAAGGATTTGCATAAAAAAGATGGCCCAGCCATATCTATCTATGGGCCAAGAAAGCAAGCTCTCGTAAGCAATGCAACACAACTAGTATCCGAACATCACGGCACACCCAGATACAGGGGTGCCGCACACCCCCTATGTTTCACCGATGAGGTTTTGGACCATGAATTTCCAACAGGATTCAAGCCCGTAAACATAGAGGCGTATGACAGAACAACAGACCCTGGAGTCTAGATTGAGGATTATATCCTCCACATACATATGGCAAGAGGAGACGACCTCCACGCCATAAAATACTTACCCCTCAAACTTAAAGGGCCAGCTCGGCATTGGCTCAAAAGCCTTCCTGAAAACACCATTGGAAGTTGGGAGGAGCTCGAGGATGCTTTCCGGGCAAATTTTCAAGGGACTTATGTCCGCCCTCCGGACGCAGATGATCTAAGTCACATAACTCAACAGCCCGGAGAGTCAGCCCAGAAATTCTGGAACAGATTCCTTACTAAGAAGAATCAGATAGTCGACTGTCCGGACGCCGAAGCCTTAGCAGCTTTTAAGCATAACGTTCGAGACGAATGGCTCGCCAGGCACCTCGGCCAAGAAAAGCCAAGAACAATGGCCGCACTAACAAGCCTCATTACCGCTTTTGTGTAGGAGAGGATAGCTGGTTGGCAAGATGTAGCACCAGCGACCCAAGTACATCCGAAACTAGGGATGGAAACGGAAAACCATGACGCAACAAGGACCAGAAACGGACTAAGGAAAACAGTCCGAAGAGCACGGCAGTCAATGCCAGATTCAAAAGCTCGCGGCAGAATCAGAAAAAGCCGTCCCTCAAGGATAACAGGGACAAGCTATCCAACTTAAACAAAATCTTGGACAAGATCTGTCAAATACACAGTACTCCCCGGAAGCCTGCAAACCATACCCACAGAGATTGTTGGGTTTTCAAGCAATCCGGCAAACTCAACGCCGAACACAAGGGGCTCGACACACCAAGTGAAGACGATGACGAACCCCAAAAGCAGCGCACCAGGAAACAAAAGAATTTTCCACAAGAAGTAAAAATAGTAAACTTACTTCACATAACAAAACGAGCGGCGCCCATAGAGGTACGCGCCATATGGCCTACCCCAAAGGAGTCTCGCCACTGGTTGTTAAAACCAATCACCTTCGATCATCTGGATTACTCTAGAAGTATCAAGAACGCAGGCTGGACTAGCTTGGTACTTAATCCAATAATCAGCGGACTCCACTTTACAAAGATCCTGATGGACGGCGGCAGTGGTCTAAACTTGATATATCAGGACACAATCCGTCACATGGGGATAGACCCAACAAAAATTCGCCATAGCAAAACCTCCTTTCAAGGGGCAACGCCAGGTCCGGATACCCATTGCATGGGTTTTCTCCGGCTAGAAGTTATGTTCGGATCATCCGATAACTTCCGTCGCAAAAAGCTAACTTTTCACATCATCCCATTCTCAAGTAGCTATCAAGCACTGCTGGGACGCGAAGCTTTCGCCCGCTTTAACGCAATACCACATTATGCATCTCTTACGCTTAAGATGCCCAGTCCACGAGGCATCATCTCACTAAAGGGAAACATGGAATGCGCCCCCTGCACGGAAGATTGTGCGGCTGCCTTAACAGCCCCACAATAAAACGGCTTCACCAGCCAAAACATCCAAACAGGTCGTTAAGACCACGGACATGGCTAGACAAGTCCGGCATAAACATATAATTGATAACGGCTTAATAGTCGTATACCCCTGCACTAGGGGCTCCATGCATATAAAATACGAGACAATCAAGCTCAATTTTACCCATTTCAATTTATACTTTGTTTATTTAGTATAACTACTGTTCGACATGACCCTTTTTCAACCAAGTTCCTCTCTTTTACAGATGAACACCGTGCTGCGCCCATCCAGGATACGGCACAACGGAGACACAGGCGCAGACGTGCAGCAGGGACCCGTTCCAAGGATTCTTTTCAGATTAAGACCCTGCGTAAACCTTTTTTACTGTCTCTTGTTGATACACATCCTCCGGATTTTTGGTATAATCAAGGAGGAGGCTGGCGTCTTGGCATGTGGCCACATCAGAATTTTGCGCGTACCTGGACACTAGGGGCTTATAACTAAGGGCGTTGTCCCGCCCGCACTCATAAAGACCAAATACCTTAGGGAGTGTTCGGCGTCGCGAGTTTGGCCTTATATGCATCAGCTCCGAATCATGTCTTTGGTCAAATGTTGGGTTGCCCAGCTCCTGTGTTTTGCTGCCTTACGTTCCGCTCTATCGGCTAAGGCGGCACCAGGAGAACTACTTCGATTGTGCCTCCGTTCGGCCAGGCGAGCACCTTAGTAGAGAAAGCCGAAAACTGACTATCATGATATAACGTGAGACTGGTCAACCACTCGATGACTTACCGGAATCTATAGGATTCCTCCGTATTAACGAAGAGCCGTTTCTCGGCCAGGCACATACGCGCCCCGAATTCGGGTGAGCGCAGGCGCCACCAGGGGCTATCTAAGTAGCCTCACTATCAAGCTCCTATGGCTAAGTGAAAGTGATAAAGCATTATAGTCCGATTGCCTAGCTCGCTGCGCTATCACCTCCTTTGTAGGACCAAGACGTTGGATCAAGTGTGAAAATGCGCCTTTTGCGAACACCCCCACATAATTTGCGTGGGGGCTGAAGCCGACGACTGCCATCTTTCAGGTTATACATATTTCTTTAAAAACGGCCGCACAGGAGGTGTTACAAATACTTGAAGGCACAAGTATAAAAAGCTTCTACAATTTATTAAAATATTGTTTTACAATAACATATGCTATTCGAACATAGCATCCTTCGAGCACTGCGTCTCTATTACACGAGCGCCTTGAAGGACTTCCTCAAAATAGTGCTCGGCAGGTACTCGGCTTTCGTCCGAATCTCGGGATGCAACAATGGTGGTCTCCATCTCCGCCCAGTATGTCTTGACACGGGCAAGAGCCATCCGTGCACCCTCTATGCATACTGACCTCTTTATTGCACTAATACGTGGCACCGCACCAAGGAGCTGCTGCACCAAGCTGAAATAACTTTTCGGCTCCGATCTCTCCGGCCACAGATGACTCATGACGCACTTCATGGCGAGTCCAGACAACCTATTCAGCTCAGCCCATTCGGCCAAACGATCGGCCACTAACAGTGGACGCTCTGGATTGTGGAACTGCAACCAGAAGAGTTTTTCCACTTCGCGATCTTCTTGATCTCGAAAGTGTTCGGTCGCATCAGCAGCACTCGCTGCCAAATCCAGATAGGTATCCGTCGTACTCCACAACTGGTCTAATGGAGCATGCTTCGGATCACAAAACTTCCTCCGCAGCATAAAGGGCTTTCCAGCCGCGATCTCTCCGGCCTGACGCAGCTCCTCCTTCGTAGCTCTCATCGCAGAGCGAGCATCCTTGGCATCGGCAACGGCCTTTTCCAAGTTCGTCTGTTCCGCACGGTCTTCTTTTTCAAGAAGCATGCAACGGTCGGCAGTGCTCTTCAACTTCACGGCCATCTCGGCCATATCTTTCTTGCTTCAGCAGTGAGCAGCCTGTTCGGCTCTCAGCTCTTCAAGGGCCTTCACGGCAGTCGCATCACTTTTTCTGGCTTGCTCCTTGGCTCGGGCAAGTTCTGCCAGAAGACTCTCCATGGCAGCAGCACCGTCTGCATCAAGCCCACACACTGTAAGATAATGGCATAAAAAGCTCCTCTTACCAGGTGCCACCGGAGGGATTACATACCTTGTGCCTCGTCAAGCCGCTTGTTAACAAGCACGATGTCGGCATCTGTCACGTCAAGTTGCCGCTTTAGCTTGGCAAATTCATCAGTCCAGCCGGACACTTCGCCACCTACACACAAAGGCGGCATTTTAGACCTGGGGTTATGATCCTCTGCGCGTTGTCACTTTTTGACAACGCACAGAGTCTCAGGGGCTACTATCTACACAGGGCACATCTTATTTATGCGCAAACTGTCAAAAAGGGTGCGTTATTCCGCGTACCTCAAAACCCGTCAGTAAACTTCTGACGACCTCATGCAATCTGCTTTCCGCGGACGAAATCCTTTCAATCACCGTGCCCATCAATGCACGGTGCTCCTCTGAGATAGATGCTCGCCCTAGCAGATCCTTCAGCTCCTCCGACCGCGCACCGGACGGTGCCGGACTCGTCCTATGGCCTTTTTTGAAGGCCGGACGCGGAGAGCCTTGGGGGGCCATATGGCTGCCTCCCGGCCCTGCCGGATTCAGAGAAACCCTCGGCAACGATACCTCAGGGTCGCCTGCCTCGCTAGGCGGTTCGGCGGGGGGAGGCGTTCCGCTCTCCATCATCTCCGGAAGAAGATCCCCCGAAGACGAGCTCTGCTGAGAAGGGCTGAGGTCCGAACTACAAGGTAAATTTTCGGTTACTCTTCTCAGATATAAAACAAGGATTCCTCTCAAAGAAAAAAAAACCTCTCTCTACTTACGGCTCGGTGGAGGGCTGACCCCCTTGAGGGCATAATTCGGCCGAGGTATCCCCCGGCGCAGGACCCTCTGACAAGGATTTCTTCCCCCGTTTTGGGGCCATGGTCTCCGGGTCTTCAGAGGCGGTCCTCTTCTTTCCCTAAGGAGAGGAATTTTTGATTCCTTCCCTCCGAACAGCCTCCTTCGAGGAGGCCGTAGTTTCCTTGTCCCCTCCCTTGCTTTCCTCCAAAGGCACAATCTTCAACATCCTGACCAGCACGGGATCCGACGTGGTCTCGGGGAGGGGAGTCGGACACCTGATAAGCTTTGCTTTCGCTATCCACTCCTGTTTAAGGAACATCTCTTTAGAGGCAAGTTTTATGACAAATAGCGAGTCCGGGCACAAGGCTACTTACTTGAGCATCCGGGCGGTTGTAGCTCAGACTTGCGTCCTCGGTCAAGTCCGGACACGTTGCTCGTGATCCGAAGAACAATTTATACATCTCCGCGGGCATTGCTCCCATGAAATGCTGGAGACCTCGCGGTCCCTCCGGATTAAACTCCCACAGGCGAAGGCAGCGATGTTTGTCGGGCAGGGTTCGGCGGATCAGCATGACCTGCGTCACTTTGACTAGGCTGAGGTCTCTTTCTAAGAGATCCCTGATGCGACCCTGCAGCAAGGGCACGTCCTTGGATGACCCCCAGTCTAGTCCTTTATTGACCCATGATGCTAGCTGTGGTGGGGGATCCGAGCGAAAGGCAGGTGGCGCCACCCACTTGGTTCCCCTGGGAGCGGTGATATAGAACCACTCTCGTTGCCATAAGCCGAGCTCCTCTTGAAAAGAGCCCTCGGGCCATGGAGCATCGGCATTCTTGCTTATAACAGCGCCTCCGCACTCTACGTGCCGCCCCTCGATCATCTTCGGCACTACTTTGAAGGTCTTGAGCCATAGTCCAAAGTGAGGAGTAACATGGAGGAAGGCTTCACACACGACGATGAAAGAGGAAATGTGGAGGATGGACTCCGGAGCTAAGTCATGAAATTCCAGCCCATAATAAAACATGAGCCCCCTCACGAAGGGATCCATCGGGAAGCCTAGCCCCCGAAGGAAGTGAGACATGAACACCACGCTCTCACTAGGCTTGGGAGTAGGAATGACCCGCCCTTGAGCAGGCAACCTATGCGTGATTTCGCCGGTCAAGAGCCTGGCCTCTCTCAGCTTTAGCACGTCCTCCTCTGTAACGGAAGAGGGCACCCATCGGCCTCGAAGTTCGGAACCGGACATTGTCGAAGATCCGAAGCGCCTGAAATCTGGAGCCTTGGGTGTTGGAACTCGAGGCGAAGGGCGAAATCGTTTGAGATTGAAAGAAAGGAGTAAGGCCTTGGTCTCTTTATAAGAGGTTGAATACTAAGGGCCCTCCCCGTAACCGTTTGGGACTCACCTTTAATCGAGAAAACATGCCAACGGGTACGATTGGGTTACCCACGTCCGTATTGATGAGAATCCCGTAAATAAAGGGGACACGACCTCCGCTTTGACAAGACGTGCCAAGGTAACCGCCTCGCAAAACACGCTGAGGTGGGGGAGTAAAAACGATTCGAATAAAGGCTTGGCTGTAGTGTGATGTCACGCTACGGAATACGTCAGCAGATTAGATTTGTGTAAATGTTATTCTCTCTATGGAAATATGTGGAAACTTATTTTGCAGAGCCGGACACTATCCTTAGTGTTCAAAATCTTCTATGAAGTACTTGGAGGAGGAACCCGCCTTGCAATGCCGAAGACAATCTGCGCGCCGGACTCGTCGTCATTGAAGCCTGGTTCAGGGGCTACTGAGGGAGTCCTAGATTACGGGGTGTCCGGATAGCCGGACTATACCTTCAGCCGGACTCCTGGACTATGAAGATATAAGATTGAAGACTCTGTCCCGTGTCCGGAAGGGACTTTCCTTGGCGTGGAAGGCAAGCTTGGCGATACGGATATGTAGATCTCCTACCATTGTAACCGACCCTGTGAAACCCTAACCTTCTCCGGTGTCTATATAAGACGGAGGGTTTTAGTCCGTAGGAGAACATAACAATCATACCATAGGCTAGCTTCTAGGGTTTAGCCTCCTTGATCTCATGGTAGATCTACTCTTGTACTACCCATATCATCAATATTAATCAAGCACGATGTAGGGTTTTACCTCCATCAAGCGGGCCCGAACCTGGGTAAAACATCCTGTCCCTTGTCTCCTGTTACCATCCGCCTAGACGCACAGTTTCGGGACCCCCTACCCAAGATCCGCCGGTTTTGACACCGACAGTGATGGTGAAGTGATCCGCGCAGGGCTTCGCCTAAGCACTACGTGAATATGACCGGAGGCGTAAACTGTGGAGGGGGAGCGCCGCACACGGCTAAAAATGTTTCATGTGTGTTCTAGGCGCCCCCTCCCCACGTATATAAAGGAGGGAAGGGGAGGGAGCCAGCCCTAGGCGCGCCCAAGTAGGAGGAATCCTACTTGGGCTCCTAGTAGGATCCCCCCCCCCCGCTTTCCTTTTACTAGAAGGGGAAAGAGGGGAAGAGAGGTGGGGAGAAGGAAAGAGGGGGTGCCGCCCCCTCCTCCTAGTCCTATTCGGACTCCTTCCTTGGGGGGCCCTTGTGGGCTGGTGTGCCTCCCTCCTATGGCCCATATCTTCCCCCGGAGGATTCCGGTAACCCCCCCCCCCCCCCGGTACTCCGATATGTACCCAATACATCCTGGAACACTTCCAGTGTCCTAATACTATCATCCAATATATCAATCTTTACATCTAGACCATTTCGAGACTCATCTTCATGTTTGTGATCTCATCCGGGACTCTGAACAACATTCAGTCACCAAATCACATAACTCATATAATACAAATTGTCATCGAATGTTAAGCATGCGGACCCTACGGGTTCGAGAATTATGTAGACATGACCGAGACTCCTCTCCGGTCAATAACCAATAGCGGAACCTGGATGCTCATATTGGCTCCTACATATTCTACGAAGATCTTTATCAGCCGTACCGTAATGACAACATACATTATTCCTTTTTTCATCGGTATGTTACTTGCCCGAGATTCGATAGTCGGTATCTTCATACCTAGTTCAATCTCGTTACTGGAAAGTCTCTTTACTCGTTCTGTAATGCACCATCCCGCAACTAACTCATTCGTCACATTGCTTGCAAGGCTTCTTATGATGTGCATTACCGAGAGGGCCAGAGAAACCTCTCCGATACTTGGAGTGACAAATCCAAATCTTGATCTATGCCAACCCAACAACCACCTTCAGAGATACCTGTAGAGCATCTTTATAATCACACAGTTACGCTGTGACGTTTGATAGCACACAAGGCATTCCTCCGGTATCCGGGAGTTGCATAATCTCATAGTCAGAGGAATATGTATTTGACATGAAGAATGCAGTAGCAATAAAATTGAACGATCAATATGCTGAGCTAACGGATGTGTCTTGTCCATCACATCATTCTCCTAATGCTGTCATCCCATTTATCAAATGACAAAACTCTCTGTTGTACTCTTGTACAACTCTCTTCTTCCTATATATGAATGATACGCAAGCCGTTGCGTATTCGCGAAAAAATATATTGACGAGCTAGTCTAGTAGAGGCTTACTAGGGACACTGTGTTTTGTCTATGTATCCACACATGTATCAAGTTTCCGGTTAATACAATTCTAGCATTAATAATAAACATTTATCATGAATAAGGAAATATAAAATAACAACTTTATTATTGCCTCTAGGGCATATTTCCTTCAGATCTCGCCGGCGTGGTGGCGGCGAAGACCGTGAGCGCAAGCGTTGTATCATCGCTGACGCGGCGCGCAAGCGCTCGGCCAAACGATACACCAACTACAGGCTCCCGCGTGTGCAACTATGCTAAAGAGAGTGTGCAACTCTACGGTTGTGCGCGATCTAATAATATGATGAGAGTGAGCACCTCCATGGCACGTTTGTGCGACTGCGCTGACCAGATTGTGTAACTCTCTGGCTATGCGTGTGCGACCATGTACACAAGTGTGCAACTCTGCGGCCCAACTCCATGGCCATGTGTGAGTTACTATGCCAACGAGAGTGTGCAACTTCATGGTCCTATGTGTACAACCACAAATCACTAGTCAATCTATAGAAAAAATACAAGAAAGAACAAACATGCACATATCACAAATGCACATCGGTCAAAAGAAAGAGCAGATCTGTGTCTGCATCGCCGGCGCAGGTCCGCCTCGTCTCCGGTGGCTCTAGGCCATGGAGGCGCGGTAGATCCTGGCAAGGGCCGGCGGGAGGGCTCCATTTTTAGTCGTTTTTTTCAATCTTGCTAGGGTTTGTGTCATACTCAGGAAGGCGAGACGGCGGCGGCTCCCTGAAGATGGAATAAAGGTCTCCCCGCCTAGTCCCCGTTCCGGCGGTGCGTCTAGCAAAGTTGGTGGGCGTGTGGAGGTGTGTCTCCTATCTTTGGTGGATTTGCTCGGATTTCGTCATTGTTCGTCTACGTTCGTGTGTCTTCGGTTTGGATCCTTCCGATCTACGTTATTTTTCATCGGCGGCGGTTGCTGTTCTGGGGTGCTGGTCCTATGGGGCCTTAGCATGACGACTTCCCGACTGTCTACTACAACAAGTTGTCCCCGGTTCTAGCGATGGAGGGGTGATGACGGTGGCGCGCCTTCGGCTCGCTTCGGTGCTTGTAGTCGTTGCTAGGTGGTTTACGAATCTGGATGTAATTTTTATTGCTAGGTGTTCGCTGTTCTGCCATGATTGAAGATGAATAGATTGAAAGTTTTCAAAAAAAATCTGCACACGCATCACGCATGAGACTAAAAGATCTGAACAGTCATGTGAGAAATACTAATCTGAATTTCTGAACGCAGCCACACGTACACATGATTACACGCATCAGTACACATCTAGTACACCTCGAATCAGCCGTGAGTTGACAGACTCGATGCGCCGGAGAACGACGGCAACCTTGATGCAGCCACACCCCCTCAACGCAACCACTCTTTGGAAGGAAGCAGACAGCATGCAGGTCACCGGAGAGGTACACGACGACGAGTTTAATGCGGCAGAGGGGACGAGGCGCGGCGGACAGGGATTAGGCCGGAGGCAGAGCGGCCGCGGATAGAACACACCTTTGCAGCCGCTGCCGAGACATCCATGGGGGATACGACTGGAGGAGCGACCGGGTATTTCGAGGATACAGAGTCACCGGGACGGGGAAGAGATGGACCAACGGCGATGGGAAGAGGAGGAGGGAGTAGTGACGAAGTTCATCTGGTGGTGGCCGCCGAGATCCATGGTGGTCGCCGTCGAACTCCTTGGTGTGGTGGCCGCCCGGTCGTCGCCTGAGTTTGCGGCTGATGCGAGGGAAATGGGTACGATGGATGGGAACGCATGCGGGTGGGCTGCCTTCCGCCCGACCAGGTAACACCTGAAGCCCGTGGCCGCACGATTCGCTTGCATCGGGCGGTCACGACGCGGCTGCTCGCTGTAACGAAATCGTGCGCGCGCAATTTTTAGGTCTTAGGAAGAAATATAAGAGCGACTAGTGATCTAAACGTTTTTATATTTGTTTACAGAGGAAGTATTATTGTAGATGGGATGCCGAAGTGTTCAATAGAGATTATGCTATGAAGCGGAGTCCGTGGATCCCCAGCAGGCGAGGAAGTGGAGGGAGTTTCGCTTTCGCCGTCGAGACCCCACTGCTTCGGGAGAGTTCGAGGTGGGTCCCATCGGCGTGGACAATGGCGGGCCGACAAGACTGATGACCTGGTTTGGTGGCGAATTTAATTAAGATTCGGGTGCATGGTTTTCGGACGGTGGAGGTGTTAAATGATGGACTGTACCGGTGACAACGGGAGGACTGTCCAGAACGTCAAAATCGGTGTGTGCCTGTGGGCCCGAAGCAAGTTCGTACTCCAGGGAGAAGGCCAGTTGGCAGACTGACTCGAGAGAGGCGTCGTCTCCTGTCCTCCCTCAACCCTCAGTCCCTAGTCCATTAATATTTCACACGGAGATCTGCAACACCCTGCCTAGGGCGTACGCATTTTTTGAAGCCTAAATCCGCCTCTGAAGAATCCACCACCATGAGCACCCAGTCAGACTCCGTGCATGCCCTGTACACAAAACTAGCGCCCGAACAACGGCCCCGTCGGCTGCCTCGCTCGGCCCCGATGCCGGTTTGTCGGTCTGGTGAGCACCGCCTAGAGGAGGACGGCGCCGTTGTCCTCCTCAAGCACGTCCAAGGCTGCCGGCGCCCACACTGCGCTCCCGCATCGGCATGGACTTCCCTGGCCAAAACTGTCCGCGCTAGTAAGTTCACCTTCTTGCCTTTTAATTACTACCTCTATCCGGGTGTATTAGCCCTCATTGTATTTTAAATCCAACTTTGAACATGTATTTAACTAAAAATATATGAAGTATATACTATAAAAAGTATATTGTTGGATTATGTATTTGAAAGAGGTTTCTTTTTTTTTTTACGGGTGAAAGAGGTTTCTATGACATCAGGTTTATGAAATTTAGTTTATATTTTATTAATAAAATTCATGATCAAATTTTATTTTAACATAAAAGAGGTCTAATAAACCTAGACGGAGGGCATATGACTTCGCAAGCGTTTAACTCAACCCCAACGTTTTTTCCCCTACGCGCCCGTTCCACGCCGCCGCTCGCCATATTGTCATTTGCGTGCGAGCGTGCGACCATCTACATAACACCGCACTGGATCACTCGCACGCACACGTTTCAGTTTCATCAGGCCTCGCCCAGTCGCCAGTTCCGCCGGCGTCGAGCACGATCCACTGCTCGGCTATGGCTGTTCTCCTGTCCTCCGTACCACTACCAACCGGCAGCCGCTCAACGCCCAAATAAATTGAGGTTTGTACAATTATTAAGTGGGGACAGATCTGCAGAGCGATTATACTACCCTCACGTGATCTTGTTGCGGCGCTATCTTTAGGCTAGTTACAATCACGGTGATAATGTAACTACCAGATTTATGTGTGGTTCACCCGCAAAAAAAAGAGATTAATGTGTGCTAAACTTTTTTAATACTTCTTCCGTTTCAGTTTACAAGTCCTACGTGTATAGCTAGGTTACCAATTTTATCGCTCTAATATAAACTATATAACACAAAAATTAGACCATCTGAAAATAGAACATATAAAGTTTATATTGATATATTTTTTGTAATATATGACTTGTATTAGGTTCGTCAAATTGACGACCTAGAGGTATGCGCACGCTCTGTAAACTGAGAGAGAGGGAGTATTAGAGTACAATCGTAGATGTTTGCATACACTCACCTCTATAAATGCATGCACGCACACTCTATTTTATGAGCACCCTTGAGATATTGAGCCGGCACAACATCTTAGATTGCTGAAGTTACCATATCTCATAGTCGACTGGGACGTCTCCTCCCACTAAACGAACAACAATAGCAAATCTGAAATAATTTCAAGAAAATGCAAACATCAATGTCTAGTCTAGGACTTGAACTCTGGTGTGCTTGTTCCACCACCTAACCATCGCAATTATATCTTAAGTTGGTACACATGATACAATAATCTTCTACTACTCCCTTCGACCCATGACATAGTGCACATCTTTTTTTTATCAAACGGTAAGTTTCAAAAACTTTGACTGAGAGTGGAATTTTTGATCTCCGGCTCAATTGAGCCTGACATTTTCCAAAAAAATAAACTTTTTAAGTTTAAAAAAATCCAAAAATAAGTACGCAAGTACTTTTATATGTATAGTAGATGCACCTGAAATTTCATCACGAAATACACTTAGTTATGAGTTATAAAAATACAAAAATCATGCATTTTTATAATGAATAATACATGTGCTAGAAATACATGATTTTGTCATTTTTGCGTAGCTCGCATAAAAACGTATTTCACCATAAACTTTGCAGACAAGTAGTATACATCCATATGTATGTGCGTATTTTTTGCAAAAAAATTCTAACCTAAAAATTTAAGTTTTGAACTTATCAAATAAAGGGCTCCATGGAGCACCAGCTCATTTTGCAATTTCCGAACATTGATCAATTTATAAAGAAAATATCTATATCTACAATACCTACTGCAATTAGCAGATGTCGTAGTCACCATGATGGTTAACATTAGTTAACACCAGGCTTTTGGGTATTGGGTGAAAATTTTGTATACCGTGTGCCAACCTTCGAATCCAACTCTTGTTTCTTCTGTGTTATATATAGTATACTGACGCTGAGGAAATGCGACAAAACTAAAAGTGGGCAAGCAAGGTTCAAAACTAGCGACCTTAGGGCATGTCCAACGCGGGCGCTTAGAACGAGCGATAGGATTAGATTCCCAGCCAATTAGCAGTTAATTCATTGAATCCTGATGTTCTATGAAGCGGTCGATGCAACATGAGGCGTTGAGCGCTTGCCTATTTTTCTGCCTGCTCTAAGTGCCTGATTGCTTAATTTACTGCACGAACTTGGCGCCTCCCGTTGTAAGCCTGGGCGCCTAGGTGTTTTTCCTATTTTATAATCTTTTTTTTCTAAGCACCTCTATAAGCAGCTGCCATTGTAGATGCCCTTAGGGCATCTCCAACGCTGATCCTCAAACTGGACACCACATCTGTCCGCGGGTCAAGGGATCAGTCTGCGGGTTGGAGGATCAGTCTGCAAACACTGACGAGGAAACCTGATGCGCTATTTTGTTCACGTCAGGTGGTTGCTGGGTTGTGGCACGGCTTTTTGCCATGGCGCTCTTGGCCGAGTATCATGATTTGGTTGTCTGCCTGGCATTTTAATTCCATGGTCTGTCCGGATGCTCTGGAGTCGTCTCTTCTGCCATGAGCTGCAAGTTTCAACTGTTCAGGTCATGTACTGTAGGGTGGTGTAGTCGGCCTTTCTATTAACCCATCTATTAGGCTTCCCAGATAGTTCATTTACCACCCATCTTATGTTTCAAATACGGAGTAGTTCACTTAATGTCCAGGCTGTAGCTGGTCTCTGAGCCAATGGCGCGGCGGTGGCCGCTCGAATGGGAATGACGGTGCAGACTTAAATGGGAAAGTTGATGGTTTCAGGTCGTCTCTTTTGTTCCGGGTAGGATGTTTTGGCATTTTAGGCCATCTACCGTAGGTGATTATGATCGGGCTTGCTATTGACCTAACCGTGAGGTTACCCTTTCGGGCCAGGGGCGGGCATGGGTAGGCAGATAGGGTCGCTTGCCTAACTTTTGGTAGTAGCTGGTCTTTCCGTAGTTTCCGAAAAAACTCCATCATGAAAGGAGTCTCATGTCATCATAAGTAGATCATGAAGGAAAGCATCGTCAAGGCAAATAAGAACGTATTATATGTATGATCATTTGCAGAAAGTTGAGGGGGAAATGCTTCAAATAATTAGCTTAACTTCTAGCATCCAGTTTATCTCCACGCCAATTGGCGCAATGGGTTGTCTAATTCAAATAAATACCGCCATATCTTGATGTAGACGTGAAAGTAACCACCCCCGGCTTAAGATTTTGCAAGCCCAAACCGGCAAGAAAATTGTGGCGGCTGGTAGAGTTTGGAGCCCATCCATGGCTCCACTCGAAGAAGTTGTTCACCAAGTACGCTGAAGTGTCTCGAAGGGACTCGGCGAGGTTGATCATGTTGCCGATGGAGCCTTCAAGGTTGTAGATGTAACCGTACGTGGTGTAGGACACTTCCTCTGGTACATCATCTTGGGGCTCCTCCTCCTCTTCATCCATGGCAAGTTTGTCTTTGCTCACCTCTTCCGGTGTGGACTCCTCTTGGTTGAACGCTTCATCTCCTTCCTGTGGGACCTAATGCAAAATTCCGTCCTCTATCGAGAAAGGATTAAGCATGGGAGTAGCAAACAAGTGCCAAACTTCAGGAATTCGAATAAAATGACGACCTTGGCAGCAATTACCATCCCCGCACTGGTAAGAACACGAATATTAACAAGGGTATTACCGACAACTGGGCGTAGGTTGGTGAAGTTCAAGCCAGGAGATTTAGCGAGCATAATGATCACTCCTCTGCAAGCGATATCTTCTTGTGCACAATTTGCTTGCTGTGGAAGGTGAAGCAAAACTATCGCACCCATGTTGGGCGAGTAGTTGATGCCTGGAATTGAGGTCTTCCCAAGAATGAGCATGGTCTCTTCGTTAACATTTGAAACTTCTCCTCCTGCCCGCAACGAGTTAGTGATAACATAGTACAAATAACGTACAACAAGATACTCAATGCAACTTGCCCTATGCTTATAGAATTGGTAACTCATTTAACCAAACAAGTCAAGTGGATGAGGTTTGAGCATGTCGTAAGCATAGTGGTAGTGCTCTTGGTCGTTGGGGAAGCCAAGTAGTCGCACCACTCCGTGAGAATGATGTCAAAATTTTGGTCCAAGAGACGTAAAGTGATCCACTCTTTCGTTTTCACAGCCTCTTTGGATTGAAGGATTTTCATAGGAATATTAGAGGATTCCAATCCATTGGATTTTTTCCTAAAAAAGCCCTTTGGATCAAAGGAACGGCACCTCCAAAATTCCTATGGATTGCATTCCTACACCTCAATCCTATAGGAATTTCAAATCCACTCTAACCTCGTTTTTACACTGATTCGTGTAGGATCGAGGCACTTTTCGGGCTTCTTTGGATCACAGGATTATAAAACACAGGAATTTAAAAACACACAGGAATTTGACGGGATTGTAGGTGCAAAACAGAGGATTACAAAACAGAGCAAAACTACATGAATGGTCATTTGGGTGGAACACAGGATAAACACAGGAAAAGTGCCTCGATCCTACACGAATCAGTGTAAAAACGAGGTTAGAGTGGATTTGAAATTCCTATAGGATTGAGGTGTAGGAATGCAATCCATAGGAATTTTGGAGGTGCCGTTCCTTTGATCCAAAGGGCTTTTTTAGGAAAAAATCCAATGGATTGGAATCCTCTAATATTCCTATGAAAATCCTTCAATCCAAAGAGGCTGTTCCTGTGTTTATCCTGTGTTCCACCCAAATGACCATTCATGTAGTTTTGCTCTGTTTTGTAATCCTCTGTTTTGCACCTACAATCCCGTCAAATTCCTGTGTGTTTTTAAATTCCTGTGTTTTATAATCCTGTGATCCAAAGAAGCCCTCGGTGGAGCTCATCCTAACATTATGCGAGAGAATGCTAAGAAACTCAAGAGTCAGCTGATGATATGTGACAAAGCCCTGAAACACAAAGTGTTGCAAACCAATATTAGCACATAACAAGTTGAAATCGTTACCTATGCCAAGCATTGCTATCGTGGACGAACACGCCCACTTGGTGGTTTTCATCTTCTTCTCATGAAGCACTAAGTATTTCTTCTTTCCATCATGGTCAGTCGACAAAGTTGATTCCCTGAAAATAAGCTTGTTGTTTTCATGCACGTTCATCGTGAAAGTAGTTGGCTACCATCATATGTTGTTTCATGGTGGTAATCTACCCATCTGCCTACTTGTGGCCAAGCTTGTGGCATAGGATTGTTTCCTATACTCCATTCATAAATCACGGGATGGCTTGTTCATGTGAGCACTGGTCAATGAGTTCCCTTTTTTTAGCGAGCGAGTGGTGAAATATCGCATTAGTTCTTTGTCTCCCTAGATGTAATAATGGAGGTCATATGCACTGTCTGGGAGCTGATATGTGCCTTCAATATTGTTGATCTAGACGTCATCAAGATCTTTCCATTAGCAGATTGTACTCGGGGGAAGCCCATTGAGCCATGTCTAGGCTGATCTAGTTAAGTAGAGAGGTACATATCATAGGGCTTTGCCCACATCGCCTCCCACTATGTTGACAGCCATGAGGTAATCGTTTAGCCAGCGGTCCCGCTTTGTGTCTCCGGTGTACTTATCGACACCACGTATGATGAACATCTTGGGAAAGAGTGTGTGATTACTTCGTAGGAGAAACATGGCGAGGCTATATGCTCATGGTGTGAGGTGTTGAGGTTGTTGTTGGCTCATAATTGTAGTTGTATCCTTCCTTCTGACGAGCCTGAATTTGATCGCGGAGATCAGGCCCATGGACGAGGTTCTCGTGATCTGTGGGAGGTCTAAGTGCCAGGAGTGGGAGGACCCCGGTCATGGCTGGGGTGAGTCGGATATTGGTTGAGATTTTTCGGCTTGTTCGCATATGTTACGACTACTCTGAGCTGGGAACTGGGGTGATTATGCTGTTGCGGCTGACCAGCCGCTAAAAGTACATTGTTTGTATTTCCAAGGCAGAGTCATGACTTGATGATGTTCTCCTGGAGCTCCATGGTGTTGCGCAGTAGGGTTTGCAAGGTAGTGATGAGATTAGTTCCTGTTTCTCCTATTGTGGCTTGAAGTTGACCTTCCATGACAGTTGCAGCTTGAAAATTGCCAGTTGAGGTTTGAAAGTGTAGGGGAACATGCTACGCAACAAAATTTTATGCTACATGATCACCCCCAGGAACACTATGAAGATGGTGCTAATGATCAAATTCTCCGGCGAGTAGAGTACCGAAAGTAGTGAAGAGTCAGTGTAGCACGACGATTTACCACAGCTATGTTACACCTCCCAACCGCGAGAAAGTTCTCTGAGACAAGAGTCGAAGTAGACAACCCCTCCAAGGTATCCATGCATTCCGTGGTAGTAGTGCGACAGACCTTCGACAACCAGGAAGAAGAATTGCGAGAGAACTTGAGAGAGAGAGAAAGCCTAGCGGCGCTTCTCGTATAGTTAGGAGTCTAATTCTAGCAGACCAATTAGACCAAGATTAGAGGCCGTCTAATTAGGAGCCTAAACACTTAGTCCAATTATACTGGAAGAGCATGGAGCTATGAGGGAGAGAGTCCCTTGTATATGATGTGCTTCAAGAGGGAGGCCTCCCACATATATATAGGTGGAGGAAGGAGGAGGGGGCACCAAGGAGGGAAATCCATCTCCCCTTCCACTTGGTAGGAGGGATGGTCTCGCTCGTATTCCAATTCGGTCTAGGGGCGTGCCATGCCCTATGGCGCCCCATGTAGGCCCAATGGGGCCCACTAGGGGTCATCATCTCATGACGGTCCTTCACAAGTTTCTTCAACAAGTAAAAAGCCAGATTTTCTGGATGTCTCTGGAACCCATTCCGATGACCCCGAAAACTTTCCACATATAGATCGTAACTCTCCAAAATCATGTTATGCCTTTCCAGAATTCCCAGAACCCTTCTAGAACCATCCAAAACAAGTTTGAAACCATTCGAAACACTTTCGGTGCTCTTTTAAGCCATTTATCATTTCTCTGGTAATCAGGACTAAAACCTGTTAAGCATGTGACTCTATAGGCTCAGAAATAAGTGGATATGACCCAGAACCCCTTCCGGTCAATAGTTAACAGCGGGATCTGGACACCCTTATGAACTCCCTCATATTCACGAAGTTCTCGAGAGAAGCTTTGATTATGAATACCATTCCCTTTGCTTCGCGATACGTTTACAAAACCCGAGGTTAGATAATTTGATATGCTTGTGATTCAACTCCTTGATCACTATACTTGTCCTTGTTACCAGTTTCGTTCTCTTTACTCGTGTCTGTGTTCTGGTATCCGTGATCTCCATCACAAGTGTCTGGCAAGATGATAATAATATTGTAACGTCGAGTGGGCCCAGAGAGTATCCCTCTATGAGAGGAGCAAATCCCAATCTTGAACTATCGATACCGAGACAAACATTTCAAGAATACCCGTAAGTCACCTTTATGTACATCCAATTACGGAGTGGACTAAACCCCAAAGTAACCATCTGGTATGCTAGCATATGATATTCTCATGGTCTAAGGAACTAAGTAATCATTAAATTGTTATATTAAAATACTCACAACACAACAAAGATAAATATCTCGGTAATTCATAACTTGGGTCTATCCTACACCATTGTTGCACCAACAATATGTTCTCATTATTAATAGCATTCTTGTTACTCCTAACAATGTTGTTGATCAGAAAATAATATCATCATCAATCATGAGCTAGTCCTAGAGGCAAAACTAGAGATTACTTGTTGTTTACATTTCCACACATGTATTTGGGTTTTCCTTTGAATCTCATATTCAAGAACCAATACAATTATTGCATATAAATCTATTAATAATGAAAATGGAAATATAATAATACAGTGTTATTGCCTCTAGGGCATATTTCCAACAGTCTCTCACTTGCACTAGAGTCAATAATCTAGTTACATAAGTTCTCTAACACCAATGGCATTTCGGTGTTGCTCACGTTTTGGTCATGGAAGAGGCTTCATCAGCAGATCAGACACCTTCAGATCTGTATGAATCTTGCATATCTTCACGTCTCCATGCACCACAAAATCTCGTATTATGTGGAATTGGCGTTCAATATGTTTGGACCTCTGGTGAGACCTTGGTTTCCTAGACCATGCCACGGCACCACTATTGTCGCAATAGATCTCCATTGGGTCCAGCGCACTAGGAACCACACCAAGCTCAGTGACAAAATTGTTGATCGAATAGCCCTTGCTTGTTGCTTCCAAAGCAGGCATATATTCTGGCTTCGTTGCATAATCCGCCACATTACTTTGCTTAGAACTCTTCCAGCTGACTGCGCCACCATTTAGTGTTAATACAAACCCTGATTGAGATATAAAGTTGTCTGGATTAGTCATGAAGCTTGCATCAGTGTAACACCTTACAATGAGCTCTTCATCTCCTCCAAACACCAGGAACATTTCCTCGGTCCTTTTGAGGTACTTTAGAATATTTTTAACTGATGTCCAATGATCCAAACCTGCATCACTCTGGTATCTTCTCGCAACACTTAGAGAGTAGGACACATCTGTTCTTGTACAAATCATGCCATACATGCTAGATCCAATTGTCAAAGCATATGGAACCTTAGTCATTTTGTTCCGCTCATCAGTGGACGTCATGCACCAACTCTTGCATAATGCAGCCATGTGACATAGGCAAGAACCCCTTCTTTGCATTATCCATACTAAACAACTATAGTATGTTGTCAATGTACATGATTTGGATTAGCCCTATTAGCCACTGGGATCTATCTCTATAGATCTTGATGCCTAATATGTAAGTTGCTTCACCTAAGTCTTGTATTGAAAAACTCTTCTTGAACGAATCTTTAACTGGTTTAAGAAATTCCTTGTCATTCCCAATAAACAATATGTCATCTACATAGAGTATTAAAAATGCAATTGTGCTCCCACTTAATTTCTTGTAAATGCAAGCCCACTTAATTGAAACAAAAAGTCTAACTTGTTGATGCTTGCTTCAGTCCGTAGATGGTCTCTGGAGCTTCCACACCTTTCCAGCATCCTTAGGATTGACAGAACCCTCGGGATGTATAATATACATGTCTTCGGTTAAATTTCCGTTGAGGTAAGCCATTTTGACATCCATCTACCATATCTCATAATCGAATTATGCAACAATTTATAGTAAAATCCAAACAGAACCACTACTAGGGAAAATCTTAGCAGTAGCGCGGGTCAAAGGGACATTAGTAGTGCGGGGGGCGGCGCTACTTCTACGGCGCTACAGCTAACTTTTAGTTTTAGTATGTTTTGACCTGCGCTACTGCTATGTAGGGCTAGCATAGCGTTTGTTATAGAAACGCGCTACTGCTAAGAGCACGCTGCTACTAAAGTCATGCCCCTTGCTACTGTTATTAGTTTCTGAATTTTTTCTGCTGCATATTTTCCTTTGTATTTATACATCGTTATACAAAATTTGGTCACATGAAGGAATGTTATATCATTATGATCATGTTGAGTTATTATATTATTAGGTGGAAGAAACACAGATTAGATTCATGTGACCAAAAGTTGGATTAGTAGGATGACTAATCCAACTTTTTTGACATGAATCTAATCCGTGTTTCTTCCACCAAATGACATAATAACTCAACATGATCATAATAACTCATCATCATATTCATATAAGAACTCATATATCATCATCATCATTATAATAACAACTCATCATCATAGTCATATATATAGGAATTAGCTCATCATTCTAGCACAAGGTAGCACATAACTCATCATCATCATCAAGATAACAACTCATCATCATAGTCATATAAGAACTAGCTCATCATTCTAGCACAATGTAGCACATAACTACCTAAGACCTCCTAATCTCTCGAAGGTAAAATAGCATAAAATAGGTAAGCCCCTGATTCTCCATTATGGAGAATATAGATGAACCCGTCTCCCATTTGTGGGCTGCGCTTGGTGTTGCCCCCAAGTAGTTCTCTGCAATTTTTCAGAACTTTTCTCCAATCTTTGATTGTGAGGATGTCATCGCTTCGATGAATCGTGTATGCACTGCGGTGAATCGTAGGCCAACTTGGCCGTAAGCTAACAACGTTCATGTCACCTTTCATTTCCATAAGATTAGGTATACAATCCGTTGGGAGTTTCTGTTGAAGAACATCATAATAACATACTTAGCAAAATGTAGTTTAGCTTAAAAGAATCTATGCAAAAAATGCGTTGATGGCATAATAGGAAAATCTTACCATGACATCTCGATGGATGTTACTGTAGTTCAACACTTGCACTAGTGGCACGCATTGAGAATAACTTGGAGGGATATGATAATTCACCTTAAAATTCTCAACATCTTTAGTCCATGAAACAAAATGATTTGTCTCACAATTTAGCTCAGACCCATAACTATAGTAGGTTTTGTCTACTACTTTCCGTACATTATAAACTATTTTTACAAAAACAATATAAATTAATTATTGAATATGTTTGAGAAACTCACATAGAGGTAGAAGTGGAAGTGTATGAACATCGACCCAAATGTCGATATTAGCTTCATCGATATTATCTCCGTCGACATTATCTTCATCTATGTCATCTTGAGGATCATCACCCAGATCGAAGGTGACATACATACCCTCCTGAAAACCATACGCCTTTCATAGTGTTACCTAATTCGAGCAACCAAAATGGGAGTACGTCACCGCATTGTATAGCTTTACGTTAAAAGCATAACCATGATGGGTCCTCAGGTGAACTCTCTTTATCTGCATATTCTCATGATCTTCGAAATCCAGCTTCTCCAAGACATAACATCTTGCATGGCAGGAGATGCACTAGTCGAATTATAGAAAGCGGAAATTATACGTTGAAGAAACATAAGTCATGCTTAATTACGGTAAAAGGCTTGTCGTCGTTGCATACCGTATAAACACCGAAGGTCTCGTCGAGCTAATACTGAAGCGCTGACCGCCTTCCAGGTGAGGCCTATCGCACAGACACCGGTCGTCGCCGCAGTACTCGCACTCAGGGATCCTATCATCGTCATCAGAAATTTCCTATGTTCATAATTCAAAGATTAAAGTTATGAAATTCAATATATGTACTACAAAAACTAAATTAGATCATTACTATTCATCATGGGTTGGCTATCAGTATGTCGGGTCTTTTCTTGAAAACTCTCAGCTCACTTTGTGTATATATTCAACCGTCGATGATGGTTGCTCCTCCCTTCGTTCCCGAGTGCATTACACCAAAATGTCCAGTACACCGAAACGAAGGAGAAGCGACCCCCACAACACCTATCGGGGTTCTTCTTCCTCTCTAACATTTGCGACCGTTGGTGATGGAAGCTCCTACTTTCATTCGAAAGTGCATTACACCTAAATGTCTTGCACCTTCGAATGAATAAGAAGCTCCCCTCACGACAACAGACGGGATTCTTCTTCTCTCATATATGGTGGACACTCTCCCTCATTGTTTTTTTTACTCTCATGTATGGAGCCCCGACAGACTTAAAGTCAACCAAAATGTCGTTTAATTCTATTTCCGGCAAATCCAAGGCACCCAATATTTCCTACATTCTAGCACAAGTCATACTAAAACTCACGGAAAAATCCAGCATGACCTTTGCTAAAAAGGACATATCGAGCGCCTGAAATTTGTCGGAATGGAAATTAATCAGCACTCTGACAAAACATAGGCCAGTAGGTTCGGAGGTGTTCCCTGGAAACATGGGCCACTTGGGCAAGCACTAGTACAACACCACACTACATATCCCATGCCTAAATCTCCATCATATTTGAAAGACCTAAATTGAAATAATCTATCTCCTATTGTATTGAAAAATCATTAAAAACTAGCTTCATCGCATTGTCACAGCTACTCATCTACTACTCTACTACATCTATCAAAACATCTACATCATCATCGACATGGGGATTTGGCTGGTCTCACCTCGAGGTCGGAGGGGGTCGGTGACGAGACGACGACGAGGATGATGCAGGGTCTCCTTGTTTTCTGCAAAAACAAAATATAGAAAAACATTATTATCCTCACTTTAGGACTTAGTGAAACCCTATAATCTATGAACTAAACATTACTATGCTGATTCAAAAGATCTACATTTACTAAAAAACTGTAAAACCAAGTTCTAACCCTAACAGCTATCCATCCATCCATCTATATATCCAAGGCTTTACTACAAAACCTAGTTTAATCCATCTGTTAATCCATCTATCTATCCAAGCATTACAAAAAAACCTAATTTCATCCACCCATATATATGAACACCTAGGGTTACATATATCTACATTCTATTGTACTCAAAAAACCTATTTAGTGCTCTAATGATGAAATGGGCTCATATCTATGAAAATAATTAGTAAAAAATCTGAACATATTGCATTTGCTAAATATTACTAGGAGCCCCTGCATGTCGATGATTGGGAGATGGTGGGAGGGGGAGGGAGGGAAGAGGGACAGGGTCAGAGGGAGGGAGGGAGGGAGGGGAGGGAGGAGGGACAGGGTCGGAGGGAGGGAGGGAGGGATGGAGGAGGGAGCTAGGGAGGGAGGAAGGGATGGAGGAGGGAGGACGGTCAGAGGGACGGGGAGAGACATACCGGGGCTGATGGCAGCAGCGACGAGATGGTAGCGGCAGCGACGAGAGGGATGGAGATGGAGAGTGGGGAGGGGAGAGTGAGGACCGCACGCGGGTGAAGGTAAGTTAGACTTACCAGTAGCGCGGTACTGGAAAACGTGCTACTGCTACTTCCTTAGCTGTAGCGCGTGTACTAGAATGGCGCTACTACTATACCTAGCTTGACGGCAATGGTATGGCCAAAATAGTAGTAGCGCATTGTCGGGGAGCCGCGCTACTGCTATGTATGTAGTAGTACCGCCCTAGGTAACCACGCACTATTGCTAATTATCAGTAGCGCCTCTTTATAACCAGCGCTACTGATAAGCCTCCATGTATAAGGTTTTCCCTAGTAGTGACCTAGGCATCGCTACGGGCGAGAAGGTCTCATCGTAGTCAACCCCTTGAACTTGTCGAAAACCCTTTGCGACGAGTCATGCTTTGTAGATGTAAACATTTCCATCCACATATGTTTTCTTCTTATAAATCCATTTGCATTCTACCAAGTTCCAAACTTGATTTTCATACGTGGATGCTATCTTGGATTTCATGGCCTCAAGCCCTTTCCCCGAGTCAGGGCGTGCCATTGCCTCTTTGTAATGCCTAGGTTCATCTTGATCTAGCAAGAATACTCCATCCTCATACCTCTATGATAGAGAAGGTATTCTTCCAATCCTACGTGGTTCAGTTACACACTTGACCGAAGGTTCTTCATCACATGAAGGTGCTTCCAGTTCAAGTGCAGGAGTAAGTTCTTGAAGAACTTCCGGCTCAATCCTTTGTTTCGTCAGCAAAGATTATCCAATCTTGTCAAGTTGTACTGTCCTCCCACTCACCACTTTTGCAAGAAATTCTTTCTTGAGAAATAATATGTTCTTAGCTACAAACACTTTGCCTTCGGTTCGGGTTTAGAAGTAATACCCAATGGTATCCTTGGGATAACTAACAAAGCAGCATTTGTCTGATTTGGGATCAAGCTTGGTTGGTTGTAAACGCTTTACATAAACATCGCATCCCCAAATATTAATTAAAGACAAATTGGGCTTCTTACCATTCCATATCTCATATGGTGTCATTTCAATAGACCTAGATGGTGCTATATTTAGTGTCAAAGCTGTAGTTTCTAAAGCATAACCCGGAAAAAAATAGTGGCAGTTCAGATAATGACATCATCGATCTAACATGTCCAACAAGGTTCGATCACGTGGCTCGGACACTCGATTCCTCTGTTGTGTTCCTGGTGGCATATGTTGAGAAACAATTCCGCAACTCTTCAGATACTCGCTAAACTTGTTAGTCAAATATTCTCCTCCACGATCCGATTGTAGAAACTTGATTTTTCTTGTTATGATGATTTTCTACTTGATTATGAAATTCTTTGAACTTTTCAAATGTTTCAGACTTCTGTTTCATTAAGTAGATATAACCATATCTACTCAAATCATCCATGAAGGTATGAAAGTAGAGAAATCCACTGCGCGTCGGTAGACTCATCGAACTACATACATCTGAATTTATTATTTCTAACAAGTCACTCACCCGTTTCATATGGCCTGTGAATGGCGTCCTACTCAATTTTCCCATCAGACAAGACTCACAATTATCAAATGATTCAAAATCAAATGAATCCAATATTACATCACTATGGAGCTTCTTCATGCATTTCTTTCTGATGTGACCAAGATGGCACTACCACAAAAATGTGGTATTTTTCTTATGAGTCTGTTTAAGACGTTTAGCGTGAGTGTTAAAGATTAGGTTCTCACTTTCAAGATTCATAATAAACAATCTATTCTAAATTGGTAAATTGCCCTAAAATATATTATTCATATAGATCGAACAACCATTATTCTCCGACTTAAATGAATAACCACCTTGCAATAAACATGATATTGATTTGATGTTCTTGTATGAGGCCGGAACATAGTAAAAATTTACCTAGTTCTAATATAAATCTCAAATATAGATGTAGTGGCAAAACGCTGACAGCTTTGACAGTAACTTTTACTCTGTTCCCAACGCATATCATCACCTTGTCATTTGCTAGACTTCTAGGCCTCTATAGTCCCTACGTCGAGTTACAAATATGAGCAACCGATCCTGTATATAATACACATGAATTATAGTGGACCAGCAAGGAACGCATCAATAACATGTATGACACTCATACTTGAGCTGGATTGTCCATTCTTCTTATTTTCTGCCAGAAACTATTTCAGTTTCTCTTCCGATACCCCTTTTGCTTACAGAAGAAACACTCTGCTTCAGAACTGGCACCTCCCTAGGGTTTTCAAGAAGCACTAGTCTCACTTGTCCTGTTAGATTTACCCTTCTTCTTGGATTTGCCCTTTTTCTTAAAATGTGTTGTTTTGTTCACCATCATCACATGATTGGTGTCCTTATACATTGCAACTTTCGCACTCTTGAGCATGTTCAACAATTCATTCACACCCTTGTCCATCCCATTCATGTTATACTTCATGATAAAGTCATTGAAGCTTAGCGGGAGTGACAATAGCAAAAGATAAGTCCCCAACTCCGTAGGGATCGCAAAACCAAGGGCCTGCAATATATGTCGATACCCAGCTAACTTGAGTATGTGTTAGCTCATTGGACTTCCCTCTTTCGTCTTGCAATCAAGAATAGCCTTGTTATCTCATAAGCGTCATAGTTTAAATCACTTTTGAAGTTCTGGCTATATGGTTGCAGGCATGATGCATTGTACTGTGATGTTGTCGTCATTTTTCGACTGATAAACATTGTTATCAACCTCAGTGGCGCTCTCACCAGGGGCTTCCCAACAAGTTGCTTCAAGAACATATTCTTTCTTAGCACTCTTGAGAACAATTCTCAAATTGCGAAACCAGTCTACAAAGTGTTTGGAAACATAGTAGAAAAGAATTTTTTTTGCCCTACGAACACCCAGGAACAATATGAAGACGCATATCAGGTTTGAATCAACGGTCATTACCGACTACATAGTGCAGCGAAAGTAGACGAGTCAGTGTAGAACGTACTTGGAGTCCCTCGAACATCGATGACGATACCATGAACCCCCCTCGAACAAACCCTCGAACGGAA
This sequence comes from Triticum aestivum, assembly GCF_018294505.1. NCBI lineage: Eukaryota > Viridiplantae > Streptophyta > Magnoliopsida > Poales > Poaceae > Triticum > Triticum aestivum. The sequence goes on along the minus strand of NC_057803.1, from coordinate 616,408,030 downwards.
GACCGAAAGCACGACCTCTCTACTTGGTTGCAAGCGTACAATCTTCATGATCCGGCAGCGCTTCGCCGTCCAGAGCTAATCATCGCCGGAGAATTAGAGGGAGGAGATTACAACCACACGGGGCTTCTAATTATGAGAATTAGAGGTCGCCAGGGCTAGCTCTACTTAGTCAACTAGGACCTACTAGAACTAAAACTAGATCAACTAGAGGAGGCTCCAAAACTTGTGTCATCATAGGGTGGAAATCCTCTAGTATATATAGGTTTAGGGAAGAGGAGCGGGCAGCCACCAAGGCTCCAAAACGAGTTCGACGCCTCTGATCACTTTGCTAATTACTGTGGTTGCTATGGTTAGATTGGCAAATTTTTACAATTCCTACACACCATAAGCATGGCAGTTCACGTTGTTGGTTTATCTTGCGAGGTGTATGAAACACGAGACTTTACTAGAAACCGCGAGCCCAATCTAAAACTTGTGAGGCCCCCCGACTCGACCGTGCACTAATCATACGTGCAAATACGCACGATCAGGATCAGAGACTCGCGGGAAGATATCACAACACATGTCTAATACAAAAATTCAAACACAAAGCTTTATATTACAAGCCAGGGCCATGACGGCTCGATTACATAAGTCGGTGAAAGCAACAATATCCGAGTACACACATAATTAGACAAGTTTTACTTAAGATGGCTGAGCAAAATAACAACGTCTAGATCGAAAAAGCGCAGGAGGCCTGCCTGCGAGCCTTCTATCTACTCCTGGTCATCGATCTCCATGTAGTAGTAGGCTTCGTCGGGATAGTAGTAGTAGTCAACGGTGCCATCAGCTGGCTCCGGGGCTCCCTCATCTGATCGGAGCAGCCGGGTAGAGGGGGAAAAGCTAGCAAAGCTACCGTGAGTACTCATCCAAAGTACTCGCAAAACTTACATCAGATCTATGCTAAGTATGCATCAAGATCAAAGGGGAGGGGCCCTATCTGTGGACTATACTACAAAATTTCTAGAATAAAGGGGAAGGCCTAGCCTATCGAAGACTAGCATCTTGCAGCGTCTTGCAACAACTGATGAGAGTAGAGTAACATATAATATATAGTAACAAGTATATATATTAGTAACGCCCAGAGATCCTTCCATGACTACCCTGTGAGAAAGTGATCCCGGAGCTATCATAAAAATTTAGTATCACAAGTATCCAGTTGTAGTTGTAGTAGATCGAGATAGAACTCCGAGCGTCCGTTACTGTGGACACGGCTATTCGAATAGATATACTTCCATGTAGGGGGTGCACCATCTTACCCATCACGCTTGATTACGTCTGGCCAGACATACTTTTCCAGGTCATGCCTGGCCTCGGATAATCAACACGTCGTAGACCTACCTAGGCTCCATAAAGAGGTCCCTGCCAGTCTACATCCTAAGCGTAAAGGGGTCATGGGCCAATCGTCCTAACCGCTCCGGGTCGTTGCGCCTAGGGCAGACCCAGGCACCACCTCTGTCCTGGATGGCGCCGACCCAGCCGTGCCGCAATGCTGAACTGGACGTCTGACAAAGCTTTCGGGGGAATCATACGACACCGAGTGCACTTAACTTATCCCATGTGGTGGTTAGTGCGAGGCGAGAGGCCTCTCAGATCTGATATCCAAACCCATTAGTGTGTTGGGATCTCGGTGACTATCAGTGCTCCTATCGCCCCGTATCGCGGGCTTAGGACAAGGGCCAGGGCCATCCCTCTCTAGGGTGGTCACTGCCTGCTCGGTCATGCCGCGTCATTATCTCACGGGTATACCCTCATGGTCAACCTGACTTCAATACCTATCGCGGGTACCCCTTGGGATGACCCGACTTCAACAAAGGACCGAGGTAAAGGTCAAGATATCCGTGGGTTCAGAACATCAAGGGGGAATCTGCGGAATCACCCTCGATGGATTCCTACTCGATGTAAACGTCAAGGTGACCTTGGAGGAATCACCCTTGGTAGGTCCACGCCTAGGGTAAAATGTCAAGGTGAACTAGGAGGAATCACCCTCAATGGGTTCACGCTTGAGGTGTTGCACGACAGAGTCATCATTTGGAGTGGTGAACGAGGGATCATCCTCTATAATCCATGATCGATTAGCTACGCTACAGAGATATCATCAGGAGTGAGATACGAGGTATCATCCTCGGCACTCGATAGTAGCTCTGCAGAGTCGTACATCTAAAGGGGGTTGCCGGTGATGTGACAGTCTCTGCACGTCAATCACATTGATCTAGTCATCCAGAAGCAAAGCATGGCAACACAGACAAGGGTGTGGGGCCACTGTTGGATCACTTACCAAACTATACTAAGCATATAAGATAACAGGTAAAGTAACAAAATCAGGTTACAAAAGCAGGCTATACATCAGAATATGAGCTATCAAACAACAGTAGCAAAATCCGATGCAAGCATGAGAGAGATAGAATGGGCGATATAGGAATGATCAAGGGAATTTTGCTTGCCTGGAAGCTCTGCTGAAAGGGGCTGGTCGTGAGGAGCGTAGTCGTACTCAAGGCGTCAGCGTCGGTCTCCGGGTCAACTAGGGAGAAGAGAGGGAAGAAACAATAGATATAAAGCAACCAAATGCATCACAATGCATGACATGGCAATATGTTGTGACACGGTGACCTAATGCAGTGCTACGCGTTACAGACAGAGCAGGAAAATATCTAGGAATACTTTCCCGGCTTTAGGCAGTTATCGGACAGACGAATCGGAGGGGAAGGTTCCATGTTTGCAGTGCTAGAGGCATGTGACAGGTATGTGGAGGGTATAAACAGATTCGTCTAATTTTTTTCTGATCGTTTTTCATATATAAATCATTTTCATCGGAGTTACGGTTACTTTTATATGAATTTTCAAAGTTCTAAATGAATTTCCAAAATTATTATTATGAATTTGAATTAAAAATAGAATATACTTTTGTCACCTAGTGCTATCCTAGCCTGAGTGTACGACAGTGCGGCCAGAGGGGTACCGACTCAGTAGTCAACAGTCAAAGTGTTGACTGAGGTGAAACACGAACATTGTTGTGGGTCCCACACGTCATTGACTAGACTTAAATTAAAAGGTTATTTTAACTGCGGGGGGCACCTGTTTGTGACTGTTAGTGAGGGGGATTAGTACTAATGGGGGTTAGCCCTAATTAAACTGGGGTCGGGCCCCTTTGGCAGGGAGCTAGCCGGCCAGCAGGGCTGTGCCACGCACGGGCGCACCCAGGGGCGCCGGTGGCCGAAGTCAGCAGCGGTAGCAGGGCCGGCTATAGTGGCAGGAGGCTGAAGCGGCAGCGGAGAAACAACAGCTAGCAAGCAGCAGCGCGACCGGAGTGCGGCAGGGCGCGACGAGCGCGGCTGCAGCGGGGCAGCAGGGACGAGCGTGGGCGTGCACGGGCGGCAGGGCACGCGCTGGTGGAGTGGGCTTTGGCCATCGCAGAACAGTGGCAGAACGGAGGGGGGAGAGGGGAACCGGAGGAGGACTCACCGGGAGGCACAAGAAGGCCCGGTGATGGCTTTGTAGCGCAGCGAGATTGCAGATCCAGGCGGAAATCGACAACGGCCGAAGGAAGAAGACGAGCTCGATCCCGTTGTTCGGCAGTTCCCTGGCTGGATCTGGACCTTGTAGACGACGTGGAAGATGACAGGGAAGCCGAGGGACATGCTAACTTGGTGCGGGGACGACGATAGCCGCGGCAATGACGACGACGAGCGCGGTCACCGCATGAGCTCCGAGCTCGTTTTGGAGCCGAGGAGGAGGGGGGTGCCGGGGTGCGATGGCGAGCGATAGGGGATCGGATGAGGATGAGGTAGGATTTCCGAGGGACATATTTGCAGGTCTAGTGGGGCTACGTTGAGTCCATCCATGGCCAAGGCACCATGGTTTCGTGACACGCGCGCCCTATGTCTCTCCTGTAGCAGGAGGTGAAGGAAGACCCAGTTGGGTTGTGCAGATGCACTTCGGCCACCAAAGGCCCAGTTGCACAGTAGTTTGATAGGCATTTTTCTATTTTCTGTTATTCTTTCTGTTTCTTTTTATTCCATTTGTAATGCATTTATTTTTAGTAATAAATGAGTTTTGTAAAATATGGAACTTGGCCACTTAATTACATTGCAATATTTGGCACTGCCACAAAAAGTTTGGGGGGGTAAATGAATGCCTTAGCCCATTTAAGCAAATAAGTGATGTTGTTTTCCTTAACAAATATTGTTATGGAATATTTGCTAAATGATGAACTATTTTACCATCATGTCTGTGAAACTTTCAATTTCACTTGCAATTTGAATTGATTTCAGAGGTGGAGTTTGAAATGAGATTTGAGCCCATAGTAATCAAGCATTGCAAAGCAAAGTGACTTATCACAATCGCGAGGGATTACTATAGCTTAATACATGGGGGTGTTACAACTTCGTCATTACACATGACCCTCGTGTTGATCGTTATCTTCCTTTACTATGAACGAACCCAATTTTCTGGGGGAAAGATTGGACTCTCGCGCACCTCTGTCTGGTGCAGGAACAGAGATGTTATGTGCCTATCTCCGGTTGTTATTGTCGAAGCCGAGGGGGGTGGTCGGGCCACCGTGACCTCGCAAAGCTCCGCGCGAGGTGGAACTCCCATCAACCTTCGGATCTGGATCCGTGTCCTCGTGCTTATACAAACCCACCTTTACCTTATCCAAATCGAGAGCAATCCTGTCGCAAATGTTGTCCACCCTCGCGGACATGAGATTGTCGAGGGTCGCGTTGTTTCCCTCGATGATTTTGCCCATGGATTGGAGAAGCGTCTCACCTTGTGCTTGCAGCTTCTGTCCAAGTCGCTAACGAATTAATGGCGCGGCGGCTCGTAGACGGCGCGGCCTTTGGTGCTGAGCTTCTCCATGACTTGTCGTCGTCGCCGGTCGCCGTACCTCATGCGGTGCGGATGAATTGGCAGTGCCAGGACGGAGGCTCTGATACCAACTGTGAGCTTCTCGCCGAATTCGTCAGTCATGCCATGAATTCATCCATCTCAAGCTATGAATTTGAAATTGGTAGAGGAATACTACCCAACCTCCCTCACCTCTATCCAGATACAGGACGACAGTTCTAAGCCGTCCCAATCGTTACCGAAACGAGAAAGAGAAGGATTGTGCTTATTTAAACGTTATACCCGCTAACAGGCTTAGTTCGGGCTTGCAAGCCACTGGGGAAGATTCTTGGGCCGCGCCAACTTGGGCCGAGGAGCCGGTACTATTCCAGTCTTGTTGTTGTCGACAATCTCTTCAACAGGTATGGTGCTCTGTATTGCATCTTCAGTATTGCTGTCCTTTGGGTCACTGACATGACCGGTCGATCGCTCGCATCAGTCAACCGGCGCATAGCATCGACCTTTCAAAATACAACAAAATAAAAATGGAAACAAAAAAAGGACAAAAGAAAATGAAAAATTAAAAGACAAAAAAATACAGAACGGAAAATAAGAAATAGAGGAAAAAAACAACTAGAATCCGGAAAAGGAGGAAAGGGGGGAAGGTCGGCTGCAAGTGGACTAGGAAAGTGCACGTCACGTCTACCATGTGCGATAAGTTGACAATTCGTAGCCAGAATTAGGGTTACCTAAGTGAGTGACTACCAAGCAGCGAGCACCATGCCATGGAATGTCCGAAACGGAAGTGCCATACGGCGGCCGTCCATTTTTGATAGCCGATCGGAATTCGTCGCTCGGAGGCGGAGAGATCCTTTATTATTATTATTATTATTATTATTATTATTATTATTATTATTATTATTATTATTATTATTATTATTTTATATTTAGGTAAAGGCGAGGTTGCTGCTGTCGATACGAACGAGGAACACAATCGTCCGGCCCATTAATAGTATGTGCGCGGCCCATCGGACAACTTCTCTCGGTTTCTCACTTGATGCCCTAAACTAAACCCCTGAAACTAAACCCCTGGTACAGCCGCAACGCGTCTAACTCTCCCGAAAGAAGTTGGCCATCCGAAACCCCTCAGAGCGCCGCTCCTCGCGCGCAGAAAGCCAGCTTTGCCCTCCATGGCCAGCGGTCACCTTGAGCGAGCTTCTCCGAGGAAGAGCAGGATGGTATGGCAGGCGGCGCCGGCTGCGGATGAGGCAGGGGAGGGGGACAAGCCCCTGACCGAACCCGTGGAGGAGGAGCTGGAGAGTCCGCGCAGGCGGCCTTGGGTGGTGGAGAAGGGGAAGGCGGCGCTGGTGGTGGAGAGTTCGAGCAGGCACAGTAAGTCGATGGTTTCTCGGCTCGCCAATAAGGGCAAGGCGTCTGCGGCTGAGGCGGAGAGGGGGAAGTTGGCGACGGTGGTGGAGGAGCTGGTCAAGTGTTCGCGCAAGCGGAGTAGGCCAGTGTCTTTCTGCCCCGCCCAGAAGGTGCCTACTAAGGGGATCAAGGCCGCTGAGACTAAGGTGGCGGATGTCGCTACGGCGGTGGGGGGGAAAGAGTGGGATGCGAAGATGTCCATGGCCGATCTTGAGCATTTCAACCTTCTCAAGGATTTGAACGCCGGATCAAGGCCTTTACTTCCCAAAGTTTACAAGGTGAACGTCCATTCTGCGCCCCCTTATGAACTCGTTAAAGGCAAAATGCATGCTCCGGGTGGGAAACAGGAATTCTACTATTTCCATAGCCATCCGGCACCAGGCACGAGGGGGAGACGATGCCGCTATGTTGACGGTGGCGGCATCTGGCGGCCGGAGAATCGCACGTCAATACTTGACGCGGACAAGTCCATTTTGTTGCTCAAGAGAAAGCTGTCCTACGTGCTCACTGACAGTGGTGGAGTACCTGCGCGTACCGGGTGGTGCATGGCGGAATTCTCGCTAGAGAATCAGCACGACAACGTCGACGAGATGGTGTTGTGCATTCTCTATCGGTCTAATCACAGCTATCCAGAAATATCAACGACAGCCAGCACCTCTCTCGTCGCAGAGTTTACATTGATTGCGCAGGGATGTGATGTGGCGGAGGAGGACGGAGTAACTATACACGAGTCACTGGGATCGCCCGGCAGCGACATGCCATCTCCAGGGCAGGTATCTTTTTTTAACTCGTCTGCTGTGTGAGGTGTTTCGATTAATTTGCTCGACACATCGATATTGCTATTTGATGATAAATGTGCACGCGTGGCTCTGCAGGCCATGGACGAGGCGGTGGGTTTGGACAATCTCCATGAGCGTGGATTGGATAAGCTGATTGTTTCAGGTATGCGTTATACTAGTATTTACGGTTGCTTTAGAAAAGAAAAAAAAGGCTTCCCTACTAGGGTACACTCATCGATAATAATCCGGCAAACATAGCACATCGGCAATTAAATTTGCGAGGCATCTCCCTGGCCTCTGCAACAGTAAGACACACACTGCCCATATATATAGCAAAACCGTTAATAAAGAAGCTTTTAGATTGTCACCAGCCCATATGACACCACATCCAAACTAGGACATTAATCCCGTGGTAACCAATACCAGCATCCTAGCACCAAACACCATGAACTCCTGCTCAATTGTTGCTTTTCTGGGATCACAGTCAAAATGGGTTCATACACAAGTAAAATATCCTGCAAAGAACTATAGTTAGCCTTTCTCTTGTTCCTTTTAATGAAGAATAAAATTTAAATCTCCAATGCTCTTAGGGAATCTCCAATGCTACGGACACTGATGCGGGAGTCGGCCATCCAACCGCATCCCCTAAACATCCGCCCTGGTCCAGGCAATTTGAATTTCAAATGCATAGCGCCCGTTCACAGCCAAAAAGAGACAAGTATACATATTTTTCACATCCCAGCCACAAATGAATCTCTGTCCGACGGTCTGTGCAAAAAAAAAAATGTTTTTTTGCCTTGCCGGACCGGCTAACCGAGCCTCCACACTTACTTTGTCACCGGCTCCTCCTCACCATGTGCTTCTTGGCCACTATGTGCTTCAACATCCTAACATGGACGGCTTGCACGATCATCCTTACATCGGTATCCAACTCCTCCACGTTATAGCTCAACATCTTTGTGTCCTCTAAAGCTGCCGTCGTCTCAACCTTCTTCTCTGCGAGCATTGTCTTCCTCTCTACGAGCTTGAGCTTGTTATTGGTTGGCGCCATCAAAATGTTAAACCTCTCGGCCTTTTTTCCTTCTTGACATCAGAGCGCTTGACACGTGCCTCCTCCTTCTTCGCCAATATATCCTTGAACCTCTCTGTCATCCTTGAACCTCTCTGTCATCTTCGCCGCCGCCCCTTCTCTCTTCTCCTTATCATCCTCCCACTTTTTTCCTTGAAACCCTCTTTTAACCTTCTTGGGTGGCTCTTTTGTTGGGTCAGTTGGATAACCCGCTTCTTCCTCGGTATCGATGCCAGTAGTCTTGATGGTGTTGGCAATGAATAAGCTTCACCTGGGCTGCCCACTCATCCTCAACCAACAATGCATGATGACAAAGTTCTTCTTCTCCACCTTCAAGAACAAGTTGCACACATGAGAAGGCCACAAAGAAAAATAATATCATCAAGTTGCATATCCGGTCAAATGACCAACACATATAACGACTTACTCGCTCAGTGATTTGCGCACCACTTGGCCACCAACCGATTACTTGTTTCAAATGGCTGCAATACATGGACATGGCGATGGTCGGGCAACTTTCCTCCATGGTTGTGCATTAGTTCGTTGGCATAGGGCTTGAAATGCTTGTGTTCATGGAACCAAGTACGGTGGTTGTCCCAAACTGTTGCACCCTTTTGCTCTGAGCCATGGATCAGATCGATGCTACTGGCCAACAACGAGTCGCACAACTACTCGTCATTTATCATGTTGAACCTTTATCCTCTACCCTTCTTATTTGGATCAGTGGAAAATTCATTTGGATCAAGGTCGTCATCGCCATCCTCCTTGTGTTCATGCTGGCCGGTGTACGAATCCGGCTGCTGGGTGTACATGCCCGGCTGGGTGTACGTGTCGAACTATGTGTACATGACTGGCTGCGTGCCCGACTAGGTGTATGTGCCAGATTGCGTGTATGTGCCACACTACATGGACTCCGAGTCATCCACCTGCACGTACTCTTAGCAGCCTCCACCTCCGTCATGCATCATCTCAAACATCTGCCTAGTCACGTCGTCGGACGCTAGCTCGCCCGGTTGAGACATACTGGTGAATTGAGAGCGTGAACCGACTTGCTCCACGCGCATGTTCCCACGGCATCCACGTCCGGAAAATCTGTGATGATGCAGACTCGGAGAAAAGGATCGGCACCATGTTGACGTCAACATAGTAAGGCACGTGCCCTGTGGTGGATGCATGGACTACCTACCGAGCTGTTGGGCGGTGTAGAAGTAGGGAGGCTTGTATTGATCTGGCAAGGCCAGCGTCTGGACGGATGGCGACGGCAGCAACGCCCTGCATCCCTGGCCCCGCACTGCACCACGCTCACCCCCTCCATGTCTGCCACAAAGAACACAGCCCCACCGCCCTCTTCTTTTGAGATGTGGTGCCTTATTCGCCTTCTGTCTGAGGCGGTGGTCTTGTCATGTCACCGAGTTGATCTTCTGGGCGTTCGCCTTCACCGGATCCTCCACAACAGTCGTCTCCGACGGCTTTTCAAACGTGTTCATTCAGTGATGGCGGCAAAAATGGGCGGGAACTTGGTGGAGACCAGTGGGATGGTAGAGAATTGGATTGAGAAAGTGGGGTTTTGCCACAGAAACAGTGCGGCCAGCTCCAAATGCACGGGCTCCGCCTCCTTCTGGGTGGGTCGGAGTGTCGGAGTCCTACGTGGCTCATGTTCATACTCCCACAAAGCCTGCGGGTTTGCTTCTAGTTTGTGGAAAAATGGACACCCGGACTGGTCCGCAGATCGATGCGGACACTATTGCATGGCTTGCAGGTCCGGACCGCTTGGTCCGAATGTGTTGGAGATGCCCTTACTTGTATAGTTGCATTGCGTACTGTCCCTACATTGCTCATTTTCACAAGCTTATTTTAAGCATTTGTCCAATGACAACAGCTGCGGACCTTGCTTTTGTGTGTTTACACTAACAACTTGAGTACAAGTTAGCAACTTCGTTGTATTTAGATTTATGCAAAAATCAGGTGGAATTTTTAATTGCTAGACTGCTCTCACAGTACATAAACGAATTGTGTTCATATAGCGGTGACCATTTTCTTTTGGAAAAAGGAGGTTGAAACCCTTGACCTCTGCATCAAAAGATCGCTCTCCAAGCATGCTTTCTCCCTGCTTTATATATAAAGCACAAACATAGTATACAACCAAACGATACAAGGTAATGAGGAGGCCCTCATACAAGCAGATCTTGGGATAATCGGGCAACATAAACTCACGCGACTACGCTGCCGCAGGATAACATAGGCAGACCTGAACAACTACACCATGACAAGCCCTAAGATACCTAAGCTCCACGACAATACCGTAAGGAGGGTGCACGGTGAGAATCGTCGCCACTGCCCAGTTTGAGATGGACAAGGGTTTTCACCCGAAACCTAGCATGGGGAGGGAAACAACGATGACGTCCTCAAGAGCAAAGCATCACTAATGGATGTCGCCGTCATGGGTGCCAAAGCGCGAAGCTTTTGCTCGGCAATGCAACCATGCCACCATGAGGTACCCAGGGAAACCATGACTAGTACAAGCCGCCACCACTACCACCGTAAGAAAGCGAGCCCGGGCCGCCCTCTGCTACACCCTTTGCCACCCAAACGACCAAGAGGGGTAGCCATCACCACCGCTATGGTGCCCGCCATAGAGCCGCCATGCAGACAACCATCAAAAGTCGGCGCCCTGGTGAGGGAGTCCTGGATTCGGGGGTCCTCAGGTGTCCGGTCTATTCGGTATGGGCCGGACTGATGGGCCATGAAAATAAAGCAGAAGACTATGCCTCGTGTCCGGGTAGGACTCCCCATATGCGTGGAGGCCATCAGAATAATCATAGGCTAGACAGCTAGGGTTTAGCCATTACGATCTCGAGGTAGATCAACTCTTGTAACCCCCATACTCATCGAATATAATCAAGCAGGACGTAGGGTTTTACCTCCATTAAGAGGGCCCGAACCTAGGTAAAACACCGTGTCCCCATCGTCCCTTGTTACCATTGATCCTTAGACTAACAACTTGGGCCCCCCTACCCGAGATCTGCCGGTTTTGACACCGACATTGATGCTTTTATTGAGAGCTCCACTGTGTACGTAGTCACGAAAAGCGATCCATGGCTCGCCTTGTCATCAACAACGATATCACCTCTGGAAGGAGCCTAGCTTCGGGACAGGCCCTCCAGCTCGGCGGTTTCATCGTGGGTGCCCGCATGATCATCAAGCCGACATCATCCCCCACGATCGCCAAACACCATCCCCGCATCAGTCTCGAATACTCCGAAAAGATGGATCCGGCGGACATCTCGTCCTAAAACGAGCTGCTAGATCGCATCGCCGCCCTGGGGCTTGCAACGGACTACTACCGGATCAGGCTCAAACCTGACTAGAGGGAAATCAATCTCCCGCCGATCACCCACCAGGTTGCGGTCGTCGAGGAACAAGTTGAGAACACTTCTTCCCCTAAATTGAAAACCATCTATGTTCAGATCCCCTAACCACTTGAGTCGGATACCCTTCCGCGGGATGAGACTCCGCGTCCCCCGAACTCAGGGTCGGACATGGGGTCCCGGGAGCACTTAGACCATCCCGGACCTGAACTGGTGACCATGGAGTTTTGTAAACTACGGATACAATCTTAGGTCGGGATTCGTGTTTTAACCCACCCACCCACCACATTCAATACTCTACAAGTAATTCAGGCCCTCCAGACATATATGACCTGATGTATGTACGACAGCAACCTCAGGAAACGGTCCATCACTTTTGGGCCAGGTTCCTACTTGTTAAAAACAAGATTAAGGATTGCTGCGATGATGACGCAGTTTCGGGTTTTCACCGTAATCGTACGGACGAGGGAATTCTGAACGCCCTCGACCGCCGTCGCATACAGAATTTTAAGGAACTATCATACTTAGTACGGAAGTACTACGCGATGGAAAGCACATGGAAGGCCCAGAAAACCCGGTTGGAACCCGTTGCCCTTAAGCAGTGCACTGCCCGGGCAAAACGGACATACCCTTACGAGGCATCCGATCACAAGCCCGTCGGCAGGGCAAACAAACCCTTTGCGGAATACAGGTCCGTTCGTGACAAACTCCTCGGCAAGCCCTGTCCAGTACATGCGACGCCGAGCACCGAACAAACTCACAGCCTTCAGGCATGTTGGGTACTCAGGCAAGTGGCTAAAAGTGGTGAGGCCATCCTCACCACTGCTACTCCAAAGAAGCATTCTCTGGAGGATGATGATCTTAACATCTTTACGGTTTTCGAGACTTTCTCTTCATCAGAGAAATCAAACACCCGGATTGGCTAGCCAATTTGTTCAGGGTACCGAAGAAGGATAAATCCTGGCGCCTTTGTGTCGATTTCAAAGACCTCAATAAGGCTTGCCCTAAGGACCCCTTTCAGTTGCCCCGCATTGACCAGATCATTGATGCGACCGCGAGACAGGACTCACTGTGTTTCCTCGACGCTTACTCCGGATACCATCAGATTAAAATGTAGGAGTCTGACCAGGCTGCAACGGCGTTCATCACCCCGTATGGGCCTTTCTGCTTCAACACTATGTCGTTTGGGCTTAAAAATGCCGATGCCACTTATCAACGCATGATTCAAACATGCTTGGAGAAACAAATCGGCAAGACAGTTGAGGTATATGTGGACGACGTGGTCATCAAGACTAAACATGTCGAATCATTGGTGGATGATCTCCGCCTCACATTTGATAACCTCCGAACATACGACATACGGCTCAATCTGGAAAAATTCGTCTTCGGCGTTCCAGCCGGAAAGCTACTGGGGATCATTGTTTCCCATAGAGGAATTGAAGCAAACCCAGCTAAAATCCGAGCCTTGTCATAATTGGCTATAGCAACAGACCTAAAACAGGTTCAAAAGCTCGCTGGGTGCGTGGCGGCGTTGAGCCGCTTCATCTCCAGATTAGGGGAAAAAGCATTGCCATTTTATAGGCTGCTTAGACGCACTGGCAACTTCGAATGGACGCAAGAGGCCACAACCGGATTGGAAGAAATAAAAACCTTGTTAGCAAGCAACCCAATCCTAGCCGCCGTAAGTGTTGACGAGCCTATGTTGCTTTACATCTCAGTAACTCACCATGTAGTGAGCGATGTACTCGTCGTCGAACGAGAGGAAGAGGGTCATAAATTCCCCGTCCAAAAACCAGTCTACTACGTGTCGGAGGTCCTTACACCATGCAAATCCCGATACCCTCATTATCAAAAGATAGCTTACACGGTCTTTATGGCATCCCGAAAACCCTGACACTATTTTCAAGAGTGTTTGATCACAGTGGCATCCGAAGTACCACTCAATGATATTATAAATAACAAGGACGCCACCGGCCGCATAGCCAAATGGGTCATTGAGCTCTTACCGTTCGAAATAACATACAAGCCATGCCGAGCTATTGAATCTCAGGTGTTGGCCGACTTCGTAGCAGAGTGGACGGAAGCCGAGCTCCCTAAAGAGTATGGTCATACTCTAACTAGACTATGTACTTCGACGGCTCTAAGATGCTAGCCGGATTGGGGGCTGGCGTCATTTTGACATCCCCCACAGGGGACACAGTCCGCTACGTATTGCAAATCATGTATACGGACTCCAACAATGCTGCCGAATACGAGGCATTACTACATGGTCTCCGCATGGCGGTCTCCATGGGCATACAACGCCTAGAGGTGCGAGGAGACTCGAACCTCGCAATATCACAGGTAAACGAAGAATTCGATGCAAAGGATCCAAAAATGGTGGCATATCGAAACGCCATATTAAAAATATTGGCTCGGTTTGAGGGGCTAGAATTTCACCACGTCGCTCGCTGTCCCGCCTAATACCTTCGTGGAAAGGCTCTTCAAGTCATCCGTAGTATGGCAGGACGAGAGCGGAGACGCCAGTACGGACCTGATCACGCCCCCAGCAGCCGAACACAATGTAGATATCATCGGGGGTTCGGATACCGAAATAACACCCTCTACTCATGAAATCATAGCCATTATTGCTCCATGGACCGAACCCTTCCTGGCCTACCTTAATAGGCAGGAACTTCCTGAGGATCAAAATGAGGCCCGTCGCATAGTTCGACGCTCTAAAGCCTATAAAGTGCGCGAAGGTGAATTGTACAAGAAAAGCACTACCGGAGTTCTCCAAAGATGCATCTCCGAAGAGGAGGGGCGGCAACTCTTGGCTGAAATACATGCTGGTCTGGGCGGCCATCACGCCGCAGCTCGGGCCCTCGTAAGGAAGGCCTTCCGGACAGGTTTTTCTGGCCAACAGCCCGAGCGGACGCACAAGCCCTTGTCCAACGCTGTGTGGGATGTCAGCTTTTCGCCAATCAAAATCATATGCCTCCCACTGCCTTAAGAACAATGCCCATCACTTGGTCCTTTGCGGTCTGGGGGCTCGATTTGGTCGGACCCCTCAAAGGACGAAGCCACAACAAGAAATATTTACTGGTTATGGTAGATAAATTCAATAAGTGAATAGAGGCCAAACCAGTAAAAACGGATGAAGCAGGGCCAGTGATCGACTTTATATCCGGTGTGGTACACCATTATGGTGTCCCACACAGCATCATTACTGATAATGGCTCCAATTTTACAACTGATGAGGTGAAAAACTGGTGTGCTAACTTGGGCATTAAGCTCGACTATGCATCCGTCTACCATCCTCAAACAAACGTTCGGGTGAACGGGCCAATGGCCTGATAATGAGCGGCATTAAACCCAGGCTAGTGCGCTCCCTACGGGAGTCAGATAAGCACTGGGTCGAGGAACTCGATTCCGTTCTTTGGGGGTTGCGGACTACTCCTAATCGAACGACCGGGTACACACCTTTCTTCATGGTGTACGGCGTAGAAGTTGTCCTGCCCTGCGACATTATTCATGACTCACCTCGAGTACGCATGTACGAAGAGAGAGAAGCCGAGCTCAATCGGCACGATGACCTAGACGGCCTTGAAGAGGAGCGTGATATTGCACAAGCCCGTTCCGCATTTTATCAACAATAGGCCAGGCGATACCAAAGCAGAGAAGTGCAGGCCAAGACATATAACATCGGCGACCTTGTCTTGCGTCTCCCGGAGAAGAAGAAGGACAAGCTCAAACCAAAATGGGAGGGCCCCTTCATCATAGATGAAGTTCTCACATGAGGATCATATCACCTTCGTGATGCATCGGATAATCACTTTGAGCCGAATCCATGGTACGCTGCTCGGCTCCAACGATTCTACGGATAGTTCGGTCACACTCTATTTTCTACTTTGACTAGGTTCCTCTTTCTCCTCTCCTTATTTTTTCCTTCTTATATCCCAGGGTATGTTCGGATCTACCGAACTGTTAGGGGTACACATCTTTAAATGTATGCACCCTGCTATATATGGGGGCTTCTTTGACGAAGCTTATTATTAAAGGCTTATTGCCTCTATTGTTTCCATCATTTGTTCTATACACCTTTTGCCATTATATGCACCTCTATGACTAAGTCTTTGCCAAGCTGGGTTGCCTTGCTCCTGTGTTGATACCCTATGTTCTCGATTGTTCGGCTAGGGTGTAAAGGGAGTACCTCTGCGATTGATACAACCGGGTAATCCGGATCTGTACCTCAGACGGGTGAAGCCGAAAGCTAGCATTCTTAAGGGAATAATTGGTCGGGAAGCAACGACAGATTATTTACGTTTGCGTAATTCTTCTAAAATAAGGGATAGGCTGCCCATAATTCTATCTTTTAGATCAAAGCCAAGGTATGCATAATTAAGCATGCCAACCCAAGGAAAGGGACCCTTAATGGAACTATTCTTCTTGGAAGATGTTTCTTATGTTAAATAGTAATATAACATAACTCCCGGAGCAAATTTTGTCTGTTTGAGCACTATGACCGGATTTCCTGGTTTCCGGACATAACGAATGTTTATTCTAAACATGGTATCCGGAAACACTCCAACTCCTCAGTTCGGAGGTTGAAGCCGAAGGCCTGCGATGACAAATTTTACCAAGTTCGGCTGGAGATAAGGTTGATGATAAAGTACATTGATACATCGAATCGAACGTCTACTCTTTATCTATGCCATCTATAAGACTATCTAAACTACAGTCTTCCTGCGAATACTTCGGAGCTATCATGACTTGGTCATATGCCAAGTTCACGGTAATTTCTTTTCTGTCCGGTCCCTGAGGACCAACTCGGGCCATATGATTCGGATCGAGCCCGGTGTAGCATGTTTTCACCATTGCCCATGCCTCCCGGGCACCTTCCTGGCATGGTGAGGCCTTCCATAGCTCAAAACGGCGCCGGGCACCTTTGAATGGCCATAAGGCTTTGACCATACTCTTCATGGTTTTCCGGGCCAGCTCGTGCACTACGGACAGCTCTTTTAGCACGTCGCCTTGGAATCCGGATACCTCCTCTTCAGGACGCCCGGTTAACAGAACTGCAAGAACAAACATTATCACACTCTGAATTATTGGATAATATGAATCCCTCGGATGGTCCAACAGTCATACCGAATATGCCGCTTTTCAGCTTTTATTCACTTTTTCTGCATCCGATAACTGAGCCTTTAAGTTCTTTATCTCTTCGGCTTGATTATCCTTTTCCTCCTCTAGTTTGTTCTTTTGCTCAGCGTTCATCTTGGCTTTCTTCATTTCCTCCAGCTCTGTGGTGGCGGCATGTAGCTTTGTCCGACTGGTTTCAAGCTCCTGGGACAGTGTGTTGTTCTTCTCTTTGAGAACTTGCGGTGATAAACGATCCTTAAATCGGTTGGTCTAGAACGCTTCAAGTCTCGGGGGCTACTGGCATATATCTATTAAACTTACACAAACCATTACCTGCATATCTTTTGAAAACAGGTGAGCAACCCCAGCAAGTCCGTCCCGGGCGGCTCGGATATACGCATCCATGGTGCTGAGGGCAGCGAATTCCTTCTCAGTAAAAACTAGAGCGCGCGTAGTCTCTTTCAGTCGTTGATGATTCATCACGCTCTCCACTTTGGAATTTGTGATGGATACTTCATCCGAATCCTCATGAGGTGGATGAGCTGGCGCCTCCTCCGTATTGGCTCTTGTCCTGGTTGATGAGTCCGACGTCGGATTAGTTGATAATCGGCTAACTGGGATTTTGGACACGGTTCGTCGTGTGCTCCTCCTAGAATAAAACGGGAGGAGATATATGACAATCTGGTCTTATGCCTAGGCACATATTAAAAGATATACCTCTTTGTTTAAGGAGGGGCTCGACCGCACTCTCGGTTTCCTTCCGTTTTGAAGACTCACCCTGCGTAGATGCTACCTTCTTGGGGGCCGCCCTAGGGGCGCGGCTCGCTGAGCGCCGACCCTATGAAGCATGATTTAGTGTGATGGGTGAGACGCAAGTGGGGGGTTCCTTTTTGAAGATGATCTCTGAATACTTACATTGGAGAAAGAGAGGAGGTTGAGGTAGTCGGCCATAATAACCACTTCCGAGCCATCAAGGCTCGCTTGATAAAAGACCCCATCATCAAATTTTATAAATGTATCCGGATCCTCGCGGGAGCCGGGGTCCTCATTGCGGCCATAGTCCTCTGGTTGCGGGGAGGGGCAATGATTGTTTTCGACGCCCTCCTCCAAGTCCGCTTTAAAACTACCAGAACAAGTTGATTAGCATACCTTGATAACAAGGTAGGATATTGCTGATAATCAAAAGCTTACCCATTCAATGGGGTTATACATGGAAAAACCTTCCCGGCAATTTAAACGGATGAAGTCTTCTTTCTCCCCCTTATAAAGATCAGCCAGGATCACGGCCAGCTCGGTTGGGGTATCCGGGCCCTTGCGCCTATGACGAGATGCGTCGTCCTCTCCGTTATAACACCATAAAGGAGTCACTCTGGACTGGAGGAGCTGGATGCATCACTTTATTGCAATGGCCATAACTTCAATTATCGAGAGTTCAGAATGAGCAAGTAACCTGACCTTGCTAGCCAACCTCATTACCTCCGCACTGTCTTCTTGCTGGGGGCTCCGGGGACGCCAGTTGAGGCGTTTCTTCAGAAGAGCGCTGGAGAATTCGGGAAGGCCACGTCGAACTGGGTCCGAAAGGGGAACATCCTCAATATAAAACCATTCTGAAGTCCATTCCTCGGCTCCTTTTCTGGGAGTTCCGATGAGGTAGCCTAATCCGGCTATGCGACATAGTTCGGCGCCGCCCACTTCAAATATGGAACCCCCTCGATGACGAGGAACGAGGCAAAAGAACTTTCTTCATAGTTCAAAATGAGCCTCGCATCCTAGAAACAGTTCACAAAGAGCGACAAAACCCGAGATGTGCAGGATAGAACCTGGGTGAGATTGTGCAGCTGGATCCCGTAGAACTCCAATAGACCCCTGAGAAAGGGGTGGATCGGGAATCCTAAGCCCCTCAGGAGAAACGAGATGAAGCACACCCTCTCCTCTTTGTTGGGATTGGGGAAATTCTCCGCTAGCACGTCATTGACAATCGAGGCCAATCCCGCCTGCACGGGGACTAGATCTGCGGGAGGGACATATCCCTGTGTCTGAAGTTGATTCAGCTCTAGGAGGGATACTGAGCAGCTTCGCCATTCACCCACTTGAGGGCCATGAGGGCGCGAGGAGGAGCCAGGAGCGCTTGCCATGTTATGAAGTTTCTTGTGGTTTGTTCTGATGCTCTTTGTGCGATGTGGGATGGTACTTGAGGATCTATTCTCTTTATATAGATGTCGTCCGTGTGTTGTAAGGGGCTTATTTGCAAAAAATTATGGACCGTTCGCATTCGCCCAACGCGTGGAAATCGAGGCGACAACAGGAAGGAGTCATAAAGGTAGAAGATGGAGGTCAAAATCGGACTGTTGTCAATCCGGAGTATGATGAAGAATCCGCCTTGCAAATCCGAAGACATAAGCCGGATACTACGTCGTCATTGAAGGCAAGTTCGGGGGCTACTGAGGGAGTCCTGGATTCGAGGGTCCTCAGGTGTCCGGTCTATTCGGTATGGGCCGGACTAATGGGCCGTGAAGATAAAGCAAAAGACTATCCCCCGTGTCCGGGTAGGACTCCCCATATGCGTGGACGACAAGTTGTGTATCCGGATGTACTATTTCCTTCGTATGTAAACTGACTCTGTACAACCCTAGGCCCCTCTGATGTGTATATAAACTGGAGGATTTTAGTCCGTAGAGGTCATCAGAATAATCATAGGCTAGACAGTTAGGGTTTAGCCATTACGATGTCGAGGTAGATCAACTCTTGTAACCCCCATACTCATCGAATATAATCAAGCAGGACGTAGGGTTTTACCTCCATTAAGAGGGCCCAAACCTGGGTAAAACACCGTGTCCCCATCGTCCCTTGCTACCATTGATCCTTAGACTAGCAGCTTGGACTCCCCTATCCGAGATCTGCCGGTTTTGACACCGACACCTGGTATCCATGGCCTGAGTCACCACCAACCTTCACATCACAAGGTGCCAACCACAATAGTATGAATGGAAGGTCGTCCTTCCATTCCTGGCCCGACATCAACCAAAATATCATCCATTTCCCGAACAGAATTGTCAAATGAATTTTGAAGTAGAATTCATCTGGAGTGCGAAAAAGAAGCAATGGAACCCTTTACTCGACGTACTATAGCTTCCCTTGCCCAGTGGTTTATGCTTGTGTTCTTGTGTTCGAATCTCCTTGAATGCAATACTCTGGTAATTGGAGGAGTGATATACTACATGTTTTCGGAACAAAAGGGTCTACTCTTTTTGTTAACATATTTTATTTCTTTTATATCTATCAAAAATTACTAATTCCGTTTTATGTCACTGAATCACGACCACCCAGAAGTTTCACCAGGAGCGCAACTTGATGTTGAGCTCCTGCAGCTCAATGAACTCAACGACTTCCTGCTGGCACCCGTTCAAGTTGAAGCTGAGGAGGACCATGCGGATCTTGATCGTCCAGACAACGATCCGATAGTCGAGTTCACCGTTCCGTCGCTTGATGTTGCCGACTACCTGCAGATGCAAAATGGAGTAGAGTCCTACCTGCAGATTCCCAATGAAATCGATGAGAACTGTACACCTGAAGCTGAGGCCCAACATCACCAGAAGCAGAAGCAGAAGCAGGGACTCCAGGTGGGGGTGGGCGGCAGTGAATCTAGCAATGCTCTGGAAGAGGTCGGCTGGGAGCTGGACGGGTTCTGGGACAGCATACTAGAGGGCGACGACAACATCTACGACGCTGGGGTGCGTGTAACTGAGGAGGCTGCAGGACAGGGCTACCGCATTTCATCTCAAGTGGCACCGTTTGTGGGCGAGCTTTTCCAGACGGAGTGGGAACCAACTGACAATGGCCAGTACACATTGTTGTCAGAAGTACGGCCGCTCCACAACCAGGACGACTCCTTGGATGATTTGACGTCCTTGGCGAATTTCCACCCATAATGGTAGGTGACATGCATACACCAAATGGCTCCTGGATACACTCGAAGACATGAGACATTAACCTTGCTTGAGTTGCAGGCTACGTACTGAGCATCGTATAGCTGTGTTGTTGTTTGTCTGTTCATGTTTTGTATCTGAAGTTTTTTTTACCTCCATTCGTGTGCAATGTACTGTATGAACTGCCTGTTTTTACCCTAGGTTCCATTTTAAATGGAACCGGGGAGATTTTGATTCCGTTTATCAAATAAGCGAGGCAAGACATTAAACATTACTTCTTGTCAAACAAACATGTTATCAATGATTTGGGCAGTATTATTGCTTTTCTAGAGCACTAACCACATTAACATCAGAATCAACGCTTTTCTTTTATTTTTGTGGGAAAACTTCCGCTCAATTCATCTTCAATTAAGGTAGTACAACGAACATAAAAAAAAAGTTGTAAACATGCCCGTGCGTTGCAACGGGAAAAGAATAATATCACATGTCTTTAATCCAATATAAAGACACCACATCCATATTAATCTAGACGGTGCTGGCGTGGATGAGCGCAAAGCCTGGACGGATTTGAAACAACCTCCGGCTTGGCATCACGTGAGCAGCCGCGCCGTGCACCGGCCGACCTGTTGATGTATTTGCCTTGCGAGCTCTACATCAACTTTTTCGACTCGCTTCCCATAGGGCTCCTCCGTGCTTGCTGCCACTGATCAGGAAAGTCGAATTCCAGGAGGTGCTTGTTTGCTGAAGTTGGCGAGGGTCATGACTATGATGCTCGCCCAAGTGTTGTATCAGGATACTTAGCGACCGAGGTGGAGGAATTTTGCCATATATTTTGAGGTTTTTGCTTGGAGGGACCAGACCAATTTATAATAGATGCCTGACAAATCACTTGACAGACCGATAAATCTGCCCCACCGATTAACATAACTGATATGACATAATTTTAGTTCTGACCCCACACTGCGATAAATTGGCCTGACAAAATTTATATCTTTTATACAAAAAAGATTCCCTGTGAGGTGAATGAAATTTTAATTACAATTTTGAACACTGGCGTATTGTATATTTAGTTATTTACACAAAACGACTGCTCACGCATTAAAATAAGTGGCATGTGCAAAGTAATGTCATTTCCATGCAAAGTATATATTTCCCATCTCGTCACATCTCACTGGCAACATACAATCTATGACCCACAAAAATTATCTAGAACCTCAAATATATGTCCCTACATTACATTGCTTACTAAGTGAACTGTCTCGCTGTGATCAATGGGATTGCTTGTTTGCTATTTATATTTATATAAAATGTCTCAAGAATAAACACCAGAGGAAAAAACTAAATCTTGTCGGAACAACTGAGCTAACTTGAACCCAGTTAAGCAACAATTGTCTAGCCTCAACCTGCACTGGCCGGTATTCTTCTTATACAACCCAAATAACTCTATTGGCGTACTCTTCTTCACAATTAGGCATGACTGATGTTTTCTTTTGTCCTTGTTGGTAAGTTGCTTCCTGATACAACATCTAGAGAGAGAATAAATATATGTTGCCTCAGATGTAACCCCACTATGAAAGAAATGTGGTATGGTGCTGTCACTGCTATTTGCAAGAACCACATTAGCTAGCTGGCTGGAATAACTGAATTGAACCAACTTTTATGGTCAAATAGTTGATGTTCTACTGTGCAGGTAACGATACCGAGATTACCAGGCATGTTCTCCACGAATACCATTGTTTAAGTTAGCACAGTCAGAAATTCCCAGGTTTTCAATGCTCAGCGAAGAACACAAGTTAGTGGTCTCACCTTACACCAAAATGTATAGCTAAATCCTCCACAACATGCTTGAAACCAGTTTACAAAACATCAGGGAGATCATACTCCACATCTGCAAGAATAAAACAAAACAAATCAACCTAGGAACCAAGCAACGACAGGCCAAAGCACGGGTAAAGAAATGAAATGAATGGCATGGAAAACTACATTTTCATATATAATTGATAAGCAAGAAAGCTACATATAATATAAATAATTTGTTACATCTAATGTCGATCTTAGTGACTTCTCATTGCTCAAGCAGTATCGAGGTTTGACTTGAAATTTAGGATCAGGAATTCCAACGTCATCGATGATTTCTTACTTATATACTTGTTTTTATGGTATCTTTTTCATTATGATGCTTGACAGTTAGAGTAGTATGCTCATTGAAAAAATCTGACAAGTTTAGCAAAAAGAAGTTCCCACCGACTCATGGTCAACTTTCCCTGTGGTGATTCGTATGCCTAGTATGATTCTCGTACCATGTCGAGGATAGAAAACAGCAATCTATTCCTCCCCTTTTCTTCTAACACCTCTCCCATCAAAGTATTCTATTGGCACTGAACCATCAGCACACATTTTCTCCTGCACATCTCTTTGTTTATCTACTAAATAAAATATGTTATTGAACACTGACTGAAGTCCTGCTCGATGCATCACTGCCTAAAATTGACATTATATACTTTAGAAGTGTGAGTGTGTATAAAAGAGAAGGCATGAATCAATAATTAACTACAGGGGTGCAGTTTACAACCTGAAAATAAAATGTAACTTTTGATGTGAATCATTTTCTACCAAACTGCACATGAAGCAAAATAGAGCGGCATCCAGTAGTTCAAACAATCGCTGGATGTACAATTGCGACAAACTTGTCAGTGGACAAGTACGCACTGCTCAATGGCATTGAGCCTCTTTAGATGCTATCTGTAACGTTACGATAAGAACAATAGAATGCAGGAAGGGATCCTACAACTTGGCATGGGCTGATTTCTTCTCTTCCAAGGCCCTCTCAACTAAAAACCTCTCTGTCAGATACTCATGTGCTTCGTACCAACTGAACATAAACAATAGTCACCAACCAGCTTCAGAGCAAGAATATATGTCAAATAAACATCTCTACCTATGTGTTTACACAGGGAAGAAACAAAAAAAATCAGCAACTAATCAACAGAAAGGAAGAGGGAGCTGGCAGTG